>NC_041375.1:144311-209311 GCF_900634415.1 Cottoperca gobio | reverse complement strand
TATAGTTATATCTAAACACAAAGTCCTCGCGTCTCTGTCCTGAGCTCTTTGTTTTTATCTCTGTGTCACCAGCAGCTCTGCTCAGCCATTAAACTGCCTCTCAAACCATCCAGCACAATTCCCAGGCTGCTCGGCTGCTCGGCTGCTCGGCTGCTCGGCTGCTCGGCTGCTCGGCTGCTCGGCTGCCTGAGTTCACACCTTTTTGTCCACAGGAATCTCTGGAATCCCCAGCTTCCTTTCCGCTGCAATCTCCTTTGTGTGTGTGTGTGTGTGTGTGTGTGTGTGTGTGTGTGTGTGTGTGTGTACGTGTGTCTGCATGAAGGAAAAGCCCCCGCCTGCGTCGTGCATGTATGTTGAAACACATCTCCGCCCTTGTATCCACCCAGAGAAAGCGAGCAGGCGGGGCTCAGTTTGTGCCCACAATAGACTGAGTCACTTTCTAAAATGGTAAAAGCTCTGTTACTGTGAAACGTTGCTTTTTAACACTTTAACTCACAGTAACATTTAGAACACATTATTATACTTCATTCTCCCTTTTTCTACAAACAAATATTTAGTTTTCCTATCATGATCTTTATATTTAAAATAATGTTCTGCTGCGTGTAGATTTGAAAGTCATGCTGCAGCACTATTTAATCCTAATGTGAAACTACCTGCTCGTTAAGAAGAGATCCTTCCTCTGCCGGTGACTCACTGTCCCGGGCCAGCAGCTGAACAAGAAGAAGAATGTAGCTCCGCACTGAACCCAAAGATACACAGGGAAACCTTTAATACATCAGACAGGAGGACACAGCTCATATGTATAAATATATATAAATAAATCCTCCTGCAGGTCTGGAGACATTCACCCGCTCCGAACCTGAGTCATCCCCGCCTGAGCCCAGTCTGCTGCGGCGGCGGCGGCTCCCATTGAACACAATGAGAAACACACAGAAACACATTGACTGGCCCGACACACGCCAGGCTGTGATTCACCCAAACCCCCTCACTTTCTCTCCACACTGAAGCAACCAGAGAGCTTCTGCACCAGGAGAGGCTCCATCTTCAGGGGTCAGGAAATATTTACACTTCCTAATATTTCACTCCTCACTCATTTATGTGACAGAATAATACAAAATAAACTTTATTGATCCTCTAATTGAATGGAACATTAGATAAATGGATTACAACCTGAAGTGACAGAATACACTGAGGGAAGAGTTCTTTTATTTAATGTGTTACATTCTGAATATAATACTTTTAGACTTTTACTTGTTTCATTTTTGATTTCAGGACTTCTACATTATCTTATTACTAAAAAAAACAAACTTGAGAAATACAAGATTATTTTTAGCTTTTTATTAAAATATTAAAACTAAACAATGTGATCCATGACACACGAGCGCTGTGTGTGTGTGTGTGTGTGTGTGTGTGTGATACACTTAACCCGCCTTGTTACGTGACTCACTGAGGTTACTTAAATAGTTATGAATGGAGCCTGACAAAGGCGGTAAAAGGTCTGTGTGTGAGTGTGTGTGCGCGCGCGCATGTTTGCGCACCACAATACGCGTAACGGGAGCGTAGCATGGGTGCAGCATGGCTTCTGATGAGTCACGCGACGTCCTGTGAGTAACAAACCAACTATGCAATTCCTGAAGTTTGAGACTCCCATTGAAAAACCCATGGAGGGTGGAGGCAGGGTGGAGTAGGACCGGGGCTGTTGATAGGTGTGGTTGGCAGAGAATAGAAGGGGGGGGGGTTAAACAGCAGGATGTAGGTGTAGAACAGGGTGGTGAGCCATGGGCGAGGGCAGCTTCCAGGATTAGTGAGTTCGGGGGTCCCCTCGCTGTCAGGTGTGGTCAGCGCGAGGTTACTCACGCTCACTCACTAAACTCTGGAACGTTCTCTCCGTGGTCACAATCAGCTGTTTGTATCATTCATCGCATCATCGTCTCAAATCTATGGAGACAAGATGCACATAAAGAAGTTGTCTATGTGTGTATGGGTGGAGAGTGAAGTGCTGCCAGTGAGGCTGGAAGCCATAAAGACCCCTCTACTGTGGTCGCTGTGTGTGTTCAGTGTGGGGGGGCCGCTGCTTATCCTCCTCCTTTCCCTTATTTAGAGACGGGTCCCTTTTCAACAGACGGCCCAACTCTCTGGCAGTTTCCTGCTTTTGAAGACCCCTCGGCACAAACACACACACACACACACACACACACTCACACACACACACACACACACACACACACACTCACACACACACACACACACACACACACACTCACACACACACACACACACACACAGAGAGAGAGAGAGAGAGATGGAGAGGCTGCCCTTACTTTCTTCCCTCCTCCCTCTCCCCCTCCCTCTTCCCTCCCCTCTTTTTTCTGAATGGATGTCCTCTCTCTAACCTCAATTGAGAGCTGTGTAACAGGACACTGCCCTCGCTGCAATAGGCTCAGCCCCCTCTTTAACAGCCACACTATAAGAGAGTGCAGTGTCGGTCCTGAGTGTGTGTGAGAGAGTATGTACGACAGTGTCAGTCATGGGGGCTGAGGGAGAGAAGGGAGGGCGGAGGGTGAGAGAAAGGGAGAGAGAGAAGAGAGGGAGGCGGCTGTGAAACATGTGATAGTGAAACTTTGGCGGGGCTTATAGGGAGTTTAACGGCTGTAGTGTCTCCAGAGCTCTGGGAAAGCACCTTTAGCCCAGAGGGAGCCTCACACACTGTCTGTGTGTGTGTGAGTGAGTGTGTGTGTGTGTGTGTGTGTGTGTGTGTGTGTGTGTGTGTGTGTGTGAGAGCCGGTTATGTAGTGCTGCTGCTGTCACTTTAAGCCTGTTACTGATTACACTCTGAAGAATGCAACGGGAGGAGGAAAAAGGAAAGAGATGAGGAGACATGTAAGGATGAAATCTTTTTATGAGTTTGAGCTCCGGGCGAGTTCTGTGTGACTTGTGCTCACAGCCGTGGACGTGACGTGACGTGACGTGACGTGACGTGACGTGACGTGGAGAGAAGTTACCCAGTCGCGTCTCGCTCTCTTTCACTCTCTGTTGGACCAAGTCAACGGCAAAGTGAAGGGGAACCCGGAATCCCTCTTTGAAGCACAGGACACCCAGAAATGGAGGAACAATGTAAAGAAAGACACCACAGAAGAGGAGTTGTGTGTGTGTGTGTGTGTGTGTGTGTGTGGGGGGGGGGGGGGTTCCCTCATTCCAAGCCCTGCGCCGGGAGGAAACTCACCCAGACGGGTAAGTGAAAAAAGAAAGAAAAGGAAATAGTTCAGAAAGTAGAGCTGCTGCTGTTGATGGATATCATATGTTACAAGTTAAGGTTGAGAAACTGCTCCCAGATCCTGAACAGGCTGAGCACAGACCTGGGGGGGGAGGGGGGGGTCTGTCGACTGTCAGCAACCTCTGATACAGACTTAAGAGTTTCTTCTTCTTTTTTTAAAGTGTGAGAAATTGAAGAAATGCCTGAATGTGAAGTCACATGACGCGTCTTTATTCACAGTGAGTGATCAGGTTGGTCTGCGCTGTGTTCAGGGACATGCTGGTCAGTCCACGCTGCTGAGGAGCCGTGTGGTAAAAATAGGTCTTTGTGGTTAATCGGCTTCTTTAGTTTTCATACCCCCCCCCGCGCGCTTTATTTGACACAGATAGCACAGTCCAGCTGAGGGCATGAATGAACTGAGCGTATGTGCTGTGTGTGTGTGTGTGGGGGGGGGGGGGTACAGTATCTTACAGCCAGCACGGACAGTGCAGTGTGGCTTCTTTATGAATGGACATGGCAGCCGGCGGATGTGATTGGCTGTGAGCAGAGTGACGCCTGTAGACTTGATGTTTAGATTCATTCTGACCCTTCTCGCCGTCTCTCCTGGTTACCGTGTGTGTGTGTGTGTGTGTGTGTGTGTGTGTGTGTGTGTGTCTCCGCCCAGCTGTTGTTCTTCCAACATGTCTCCCACTCTCTGTGACGAACACTCCGCTCTCCCAGTGTCAGTACTCTTACTCACTCGTAATGTAACAGGTCAGGTCTCCGGCGCTGATGCGTAATGATGATGCTCCTCGTTGAAACGTTGGAAATTGATTTCTCCTGCGTGCACATATTTAGGATTTCTGTAAACACTATTTTAACTGCTCCTTCCTCCTCACACACACACACACACACACACACACACCAAGTCAAAGGTGTGTAAAGCAGTATTGTGTGTACTATCCTAACCGACCAATTGTATTGGTTAAAAGGCAGCATTTATATTTTATGTATAACTTGGATTTATTATTCTTGAGATTATTGAGAAAAACTAAAAACCTTTTTAGTAAAAAGTGTTTATTTGTGCAAGTTTTGCATAAATACATTTCCTTTTGCGTGTTTACATTATTGCAATATAACATTTTCAAATATAAAAACTCCAGAATCTGCTTTTATCCCATTGTTTGACTTTATCAGCACGCTGGAGTAGATCCTGAACGTACTGATTCGTTTTGAATCAACCCGTGAGTTAAGAATCAGAATCGGATCCTGAGCTGTGAGAGATTCACACACTGATCGCTGTGTCAGCTCAGCCTGCACACACACATGCATGCACACCCTGCTCTGCAATGATAGCCACTCCTTCACAGCGTCGGCTACTCCAGCACGACTCTGTAGTTTATGGCACCAGGAAGTGTGTGTGTGTGTGTGTGTGTGTTGATAGAGATAGAGAGAGAGTGAGGAGTGGTGATAAGGAGCCGGCCGTAAACTGTCGCATTGGAGCGCAAGGATCTATCGGTGCTTATCAAAGCAGCGTTTCCGGCATGAGAGTGTGATAGCCGGGATTGGCGGTGAGATGCATCGCAGGTATCTTGATGAAGGAGATTAAATTCCCTGCTGGAGATTAGCATGGAATCTGCCCTCTGCCTTATCACTGACAGAGTGAACCCTGCCCTGTCCTACTTGGCAGGAAGCAACTGAGCCAAACGCTTCTAAGGAAAATAAACCATTTGTGAAAAGTTAGAATTATTATTTCCCATCTTGGATTGTTTTGTGATTATCACGATAAATGTTATTCAATGGGACTACTTTGTGTTACTGAGGTACTTCCCTGCTGAACGCTTAGAAAACACTCCAGTCATTTTCTACACATCAAAGTATTTATGTTGTTGTTATTGGTATTTATATAATAATATATTTATATAATAATATATTTATATATTAATATATATATTTATATAATAATATATATATTTATATATTAATATATATATTATTATAATAATATATATATTATTATAATAATAATATATATTATTATAATATATATATTATAATAATATATATATTATTATAATAATCGTTAAAGTTAAGTTTTCCTGTTTTCTGCTGTTTTATTTCAAATTAAATAAATATATTGGACTTTTAGACTGAAGACATTTAAACACAGCCTCTTCGACGTCACTGATGTAATAATATAATATATAGGTAATAGATAAAACACTGCAGGAGGGGGTAGAGTGGAGGACAGGACGCAGACACTGACATGTGTTAGTGAGTGACTGCATGGAGGTCTCCATAATGAAAGGTGGAAGCATGTGATTCAGTGAGGTGAGAAAGGCTGAAGGGAGTTAAGCTATAAGTCACCGGTGGCAGGAGTTAGTTTGAACCACATTCTTTGCTGTAATACACACACACACACACACACACACACACACACACACACACACACAGGTGTCAGGAGTTAGACATTGTGACATACCGTAGTTATTCCGACATCGACACAGTGATGTAACTTAAACTGCAGCACAAGAACGATCTTAACTATCACTTGACTCATTCCTTCTTTTCTTTTCCCCGACTTTCCTTTTTCGCATGACTCGTCTTCGTTTATACAGCAACAAGTCACTCTCACAAGTCTGTCGTTCTCAGGAAGGCTGCACCGCTGACGTGACGTCGGCGCCACACGGCTAAATGCAGTTTGGTTTGCGTGTACAACACAACACTTTTTGTGTACTCAAGAAGGCTCGTTCCAACGGTGTACTAACCACACACACCTGGCCTGTTTCCTCCTCTGCTCATATATGGGCAAAGCTTCCCCTACCTGGGCCCCACTCTGAATTCCAATAAGTGGCAGTGTGTGTGTGTGCGAGTGCATGTGTGTGCGAGGAAGAGGCTGTAGAGACGGATGCACGTCATGGAAAACCAGGATCAATGGGCAAGGCCCGCAGAGCTGCGTTTTTAAGGTGTTCCTTTTGTTTTCCAAAGGTAATCAGTTAACGCAATGACTCAGCCTGGCTGATTATTCAAAGTGACTGCAGGAGGAGGACGTCAACAAGGAACTGTGGTCATGGAGCTTTTATACAAGTTGAATGAGACGCTGAAGCTAACAACTAAATCCCTGTAGTTCCTGTGGATCAGTAGGTTATTAAATCCAGATTCAAGCTTGATTAACACACGACACCACGACAGCAACCGCTTCCACGTCTGATATATTAAAGCTTCACACAGTTATCTTCCTTAAGTCTTTATCAATAAGTGTGTTAGTATTCAGGGCGGAGGCTTCAGGTTTGCACTCTGCAGCAGAGCGTACGTCAGAACATCACATCTAATGAAGCAGGTTCACAGTCCTGCTCAAACCCTGTGACCCCACAAAGACAGGACGGGGAGGCAGGAATGTCCTGACGCTGACTTTGGAGGATGAGACACTTTTCATCCTTTTATCCGTCTCATGTGTATTTCTATTTCCCCCTTTTTCTTCTGCCGCCTCCTTTCTTTGCGCTCTGCACGTTTGCCAGGCCTTCATGAAGGGAGTTAGCTTTCCTTGGTCATCTTGCCAGCTCTTTCCCATCAGTCCAGCCTCCTGGAAGAGCCTGCAGACACCCCTCTCTCTAGGCCTGGGGCTGAGCCTGGGGCTGGGGTGAGGGCATGGCGTGGAGGCTCCCTCTGGAGACGCTCTTTGGCGCTCCGGTCTATAGGCCTGGATCCAGTGTTCACCTCAACTGACAGCCACCCGAAGGAACCATTTGGGATCGCTTTACATGTGAAGCCTGTTTCATCTCCTCCGTTTATAATGAGGATAGAAAGTGAGAGGAGAAGAGGAGGGTGAGAAAGTGACTTCAGCAGTCTGGCAGGGGCCGCCGGCTGGATAGCAGGAGAACATTCTGGGACCGCGAACAGAGGTGGCATGGAAGACTGAGCTTCCAGAACCTCTGTCTCCACAGAATCGGAGCTATTGGCTTCTTCTCTTGGGTTGGACGCTTTCACTCACCCATCACAACCAATCAGACTCTCAGGCTGGGGTCTGATGGAACCTGGGGAGCTGAGAACTGATATCTGATTGGCTGCCAGCCTCATGGAGTTAATTGGTGGAGAGCAGTTGGCTCGTGTTAGTGAAACCACACTGAACTCAGCAAATGTGATGAGACCGTGTGGAAATAAACTCAAGTAGTCTTACTTATCATCAGAATGAGTATTAACAATCCTTTTCACTGGAAATACATTGTTCATATCATTTCACTTCCTGGTTGCTCTGGTCGAATTCATTTTAAAACCTTTTTTATTACTGAATGACTTATTTCCAAGACACCTGTGAGCACATCTCTGGTAACTCAAGGGTCTCTGTGGAGGAACAAACGTTATGTCCACGCGGCTGAAAGTTGTATTTCCTGCTGCAGAAAGCGGCAACCTCCATTGTTGACGGCATCAAGGTCCTCTCGCAATGAGCACAGCTGAGCCTCTCAGTGAAGAGCGTGAAGTCAATAGTATTTATAAAATCCTTTTCTCAGGAAATGTGTTTGTGCATCTAATTCTTTAATATTCAAAATAAGCACGGATTTAATTAGGAAGAATAAGTGTCGATAAAGAGTGGTGCACTTATACTGTACACACACACACACACAGATGGAATGCATCCACACCCAGCTCACACATCCTACACACCCACCCACCCACCCACACCCACATACACCCACACCCACACACACACACACACACACACACACACATGCCCACACATACTTGAGCAACAAACAGCACATGCACACAACCAATGAACCAATGCTTACTGCAGAAGTGCAACTTATCTTTGCACACACACACACACACACACACACACACACACACACACGCACACGCACACACTTGCACAGTGGTCGCCCCCTGCTTTGAGGCTAAGGCAGGGTAATGATTCAGTTCCTCTTCCCTCAGAATGTGTGTGTGTGTGTGTGTGTGTGAGTGTGTGTGTGTGTGTGTGTGTGTGTGTGTGTGTGTGTGTGTGTGTGTGTGAGTGTGCACGTGGATGCATGTGTGCTTGTACATTTATGTGTGTACAAGTCAGTGTATATATGCTGTATGTGTGTGCACAGTTGTCACTTTGTGAATGTGTTTCGTGTGTGTGTGTGTGTGAGAATGTGGATGTGGTCAGGCCCAGTCATCTTCCAGGCAGCTAAGAGGAAACCCACATCAACTGCCATATACCACACTCTAGGAATAGACTGGACCAGTGCAGGCAGGAATGGAATGGCACGCCTGGCCTCACCCGTCCTCACCCGTCCTCACCCGTCCTCAGGCCTCCGAGCACTCACCCGTCCTTGACTCCCAGATCATTCATTCTTTCTCGTTGTGAGAGAGTTTCACTTCCTGTCTCAGCCTCGGACTGCTTGCACGCCTTGTCTCACAAACCAAAGGCTTCACTTTCAGTGGAAAAAAAGCCGATTGCCCCGTCGCCCCCCCCCCCCCTGCCCAGCGGCGGTGGCAGCATCACCAAAGCATGGAAAAAAGACAGATAAGACATAGAGGAGCTAATCACCTTATCTCCAGCCCTGCTGACTCAGACTGACCGGTCTGGACCTGTTAATGTCACACTTGTACTTAAAGTGCCGCTGACAGCGTGAACATGCAGTTGTACTTATTCTTTGTATAATTCATTTAGTTTGTACTCTGTGTACGTGTGAAACTCAATGACTCAACTATTCATTTTCTATATTTTTCAGATTCTGCACAGATTATTCCAGATAAACAACCGTGTGTTCCCAAAGCCACTCCAAGAAGAGGTAAGAAAAGTCAGTCATAGATTTTTGCAGCATTTCTTTTCCCTCCCCCCACACCCCCCCCCCCCCGTTACCCCCCCCCCCCCCCCCGCCCCCCATTCTCTCTACAAACTGTATTCCCTCCAGCAAAGAACCGAGCCTGAGGCCAAATCCCTTTAAACCTCTTCAAATGCTTCACTATAAAGCTGCAGCAGGGAGAGCAGAGACTATAATACATCTTTGACGTGTCACAGAGAGTGCTGCTGTGAGGAGAAACAAAAAGCGAAACATCGACTGCAGACGAGAAGTGAAAATAGTCCCTATAACGTCGTCTATTGGTCGACACCATCTTGTGTTTTTGCATCCACAAGTGACACGAGAGGTTGGAGCAAAGTACGACCAAAACACAGAACAAGACATCTGTAGTCGTCCAACATTTTACAACTTTCATGAAGAGAAAACACAAACTGTGAAAGAGTTAAAGTTCTAAAACATGGACATCGCCATGGAACCTGTCAATCACAGGTAGCCCCGCCCTAAAGAGACGCTGCTTTATCCTCTATTTTAAATGTTTCCATAAGTTACTAAATGAGCATCATGTTGAAGAAGACTTGAAACTACAGACTTGAGACATAAACTCATCAGGAAAATGTTACTGAGGTAATAAATCAAGAGAGAAGAAGAAACATATTCTCATAGACTTCTATACAACCAGAGGAGTCGCTCCCTGCTGGATGTTACAGAGTAGTCTCCTCCTGCTGGATGTTACAGAGACGTAGAAACATTTTCTCATAGACTTCTATACAACCAGAGGAGTCTCCTCCTGCTAGGATGTTACAGAGACGTAGAAACATTTTCTCATAGACTTCTATACAACCAGAGGAGTCTCCTCCTGCTGGATGTTACAGAGAAGTAGAAACATTTTCTCATAGACTTCTATAGACCAGAGTAGTCGCCCCCAGCTGGATGTTACAGAGAAGTAGAAACATTTTCTCATAGACTTCTATCGACCAGAGGAGTCGCCCCCAGCTGGATGTTACAGAGCCTGCAGCTTTAAGACTCTTCTGCATCGGCTTCACTCGGCTGCTGCTTGTGTGAGACAACCAAAGCTTCTCGTAACTCGTAAGCATGTGAAGAAACAAAGAAAAGTGGGACAGAAGACGAGACGCTGATAGAAGGAGAAGCAATGGTTACAGAGAGCTGGAATTTGAGGAGGGAGGGGGGATGAGGGGGGAGAGCCAGCACATTTCCCTTAATAAAAATAAACTGGAGTCAAGTGACCATCAGCTGGTCATATTATGTTTGATCAATATGGTCATGAGGCCTCAGGTATGCAGACCACAGAGGAGGAGACGGGTCGGCCATGTTATCTCCTCTCCTGCAGTCACCTGTGTGGGTCGTGATTTATTACGGGTCAGTGCTTCCATTATGTGTCGGGCCGTGTTGGAGCCTGCATGGCGATGGCCGCTGCCTCTCTCGCCTCAGGGCTAATGGGAAAGAATGACAGGAATCTGCAACTGATAATGCCACGCTTGGAGATGTTAGTTAGCGTGTAATCTCGCATATCCTCCCCCTCCCTCGGGCTCCTTTTCTTCTCCTGCTTGATCTTTGCTTTGCTACCACCAACTCTACCCCTGCGTCACGCACTGACGCCTTCCCTTCCCCTCATCTTCATCCTTTTCTCCCTGCTCCCTCTTCTGACCTCTGTGTGTGTTTATAATGCTGCTGTTTGTTCTCTCCTCTTCAGATGGACTCAGCTGCGTGCAGACAAGTGCGGCGTCCCACCACTCAGCGGCGCCCCGCCACTCAGCGGCCGGCCTCGGTTCACGTGTCTGTGGCTGCTGTCAGTTGCTCAGTAGGCAGTGTAGATCCTGTGTAGCAATCAGCAGCTACATCTGGCTACTGGGTCTCCGACGGCTCTGCCTACTTCCCGGTCGAGCGTGCCCGTTCCACTCCCATTGGCTGGTGGCACATTCCGATCCTCTGATTGGCTGCGGTGTCGGGTGGGGGGCTCCATCCTGTGACCCCACAGACAGGATGTTCTCTGTGTCACAACTCCACAAGGGGCCCTTGTCAAGGCTTTTTGTGTGTTTTTTTCTCTCCTTCCTCTTCCGCCATTCTTTTTCATTCTCCCCGTCTCTCCTCTCTCGTGCGCTCTCCCTCAAGCTCCTCTTTGTAAAATGTCCTCGTAAACTCTATTAAAGTTAAACTTTCAAGGTAGGATTTTGCCAAAGGAAAAGCATGAATTGATGCATGTTTGAAAAGCCTTTGAGGTGAAGAAATGAACCTTTGCTTTGTCCTGAACCTGGCATACAATGTAGATTTCTGTGTGCTTTAATTCTACAGCTACATTGTCTGCTGGGTTTCTGGCTAGCAATATAAGCGGCAGTTGTATAACCGTCCGGTGCTCGGAGGTAAGTATTCATCTGTTCTGTCAATGCCTGACCCTGATCATTCAATAAAAAGAAAATGTTTCAAGTTAATACCACCGAGTGACTTGTGCCGTCATTTGTCCGACTCAATATCACCTTTTGAAGGGAGGAAATAAAAATCTCAGCAGAATCTGGAATCTGCAAAAAATGTAAATTGATTCAGTTCCTTTGTGTCCCGAGAGTTAACCCCGAGCAAGAAGTGCCATGAAATATTCTAGTAACTCAGCACAAAGCCGGGGCCTCGTCTGTCAGGAGGTTGTCAGGCTGCTGTCAGACCGGCTGCTTATTAGTGGGACAGGACTGTCTCCCCTGCAGCAAACACACACACACACACACACACACACACACCTGGGATTAAACCAACATTTCACACAAACCAACAATGCTTTTAGCAGTCAGCTGTGGAAGTCACACACACTTTCTGACTTAAAGCCCCTGGACCCCAAAGGCAACTTTTACATCCACAAAATAGTTGAAAATTCAGAGTCAGAATTGACTGAAGCACATTAAACTGTAATTTGGTGAGTTTTTGTTAGATTTCCTGAGACGGTAGCCTCTCAGAGGGAGTCTTCCCCCCCCACACACACTGCAGGGACATGAATACAGCTGCAGCCTTGCAGGTGCAGGTGAACTTGTAAACCTATAGGAAGGTGTCGAGTCATACAAGAAAAGAAAAGGTTCATGACTTGGACACCGGAAGGTGAAGTAAATATCCAGCGGGGGGGGGGGGGGGGGGGGGTGCAGCTCGTCACAGCTCTGCAGCAGAACTCTGGAAATACCCAAATATAATGAGTTTCCACAGACTCCCTCACAGCAGCAGGCCTTTTCAAAAACCAAGGTTTCTTTCTTTCATTATCAAATCAAACACTGAAGAAGTTCTTGAAAATGATTCTGATTCAACTCCAAAGTAAGAAATGGGGACAAATGATCCTTCGAATTTCTCACAGCAAAGGTGCATTTTAACATTTAATATTCTTATACGTGAAAGCTTAAAGTAATTACTTACTAAATGAATAAGAGGATCGACAGCGCCGCTCTGTCTCAGGTGGTTGTACAGTACACAAGCGGAAGGTCGGGTAGGGATAAGTGTGTGTGTGTGTGTGTGTGTGTGTGTGTGAACCTCTCCTGATGAGCAGGGCAGCCTCTGAACATAAATTCCATCTTCTCGTGTGAACGTTTTCTGCTTTTCTGTTTTTGTTGGACAAATAAAGACATTAATCAACACTTTGAATGTTTGCAGCACTGACTGTGAGGTTTCAGCGATCTTCCAAATTAATAATCCTTTTAATACAAAGCTCCCACTACCTGTGACTGTCCCTCCTCAGGGGCCCGTGCACACGTCAGCCGTGTTCTCATTTCTCCTTTAGAAGACTATGACTTTAGAATATATCCACTTAATTGGACTCTATGTACGAGAAGAACAATCACAGCCACTGACGGATCTTCGACTGTAAACTCTGGAGTGAGCGCCGTATGAAACAGACTTGATAAGAGGAACACGAGCCGGACACATTCTTACACAAAGTGAATCATTCTGCCTTTCACAACTCAAGGTTTACAGACAAATAAAAGGACGAGACGTGATTTCAACAGTAAATGTTGCCAATATGTTCGTGTGGAGACACATTTCAGATGTTATGTAATGTTGTGAAAGAAGTGATGAAATACTTTATATTAGTGGTTGGGTTTGCATCTGATCAAATAGAAGAATTGTATGATAATAAATAATAATAAATGAGCTGAAATGAACATTTATTTATTAAGTATTTAGTGTCTGCATTGCACTTATTTGAAATAGAGAAATGTATCAACTAAATAAATGTCCATAAATGTATAAATACTAAGTAAATACAGTTGTTGTGCACAGAGTTTAGCAGCAGCAATACATGAATACAAAATAAATAAGAAATACTTTAATAAATGAATAAATAATCGGACAATAATCTCTTTACGACTTTAAACCGACTGGAATGTGTAAATGAATATATTTCACCAACAGGTGTGAGCTGTGCTGCAGCAGACCACCTGATGGATGTGTGCAGGAGAACTGCAGCTCCTCTGGACACCATCTTTTATTATGACCTCGCTCTTTGTCTCGTGTGTCTGCTCAGCCAGTGTTTCAGAGACAATATCACACGAGCTGAGCCAACCCTCCGGGACGCACTATGAGAATCCCAACAATGCGCGTGGTCGCTAATGGCCCGTGATGGGGGGGGGGGGGGCGTGGGTGGTTTATTGTTGCTTTGATAAGCTGTTGATGACGTGCGTGGTGTGAGGACTGCGTGCACAGTCAGAGTGCAAAACAACAGAGTGCTGAGAAAAAGAGGGATGATGATGATGATGATGATGATGATGATGATGATGATGATGATGATGATGATGATAAAGAAGAGACATCGAGCCATCTGTCTTCCTCTATCAGGCGCACGGACGCTTTCAAGGAGGACAGGTGAAGGTGAAGGTGAAGGTGATGTCATCAAGCCGTCGCTGCAAACACACCGTCCCGTCTGCGTCACGCAGGAACCTGCTGCTCCCCCCCCCCTGCACAAGAGTTCACACTTCCAGCTCGGACCACGAAGGTTTCATTTAAAACTCTGACTGTGCATGGTGACATAATAATAACTTTATTTATATAGCACCTTTAAGATGCATGAAGTCAGAGTGTGAGATTATAGAGTTTTTATATTTATTGTATCACAAACACACAAAAGCAAAGCTGAGACAAAAGGAAACATTTATTTATTCTAAACCTGCACAAAAAAAACACTTTTTCCTTCAGTGGCTTCAAGAATAACAAGTTCAAGTTTTACAAAGAAACATTCTGCAATAATACAAGTGTATATAGTTTATTTATCACAAACTAAATAACATAAAACAGATCTCCAGTAATCTCGCATCTCAGGAGACTTTGTGGCTGAATAAAGTTTAGAAAAGTACTCTTGTTGTATTATTAGATTTAAAAGTTAGTCCTGCGTCACGGAGAAGCTGAGCTGCTCTCTGATGTGGCGAGGAGAAGGAGCAGACATGATGGTTCAGATCTTCTCATGTGGACTCAGGAGGTCTGACCTCACAGCTCCGGACACATGGAGGAGAAGCGCAGCACTGAGTTTGGGTCACATCCCTCCAGGTCCGTGAGTCACATGGAACAAAGAGCTGTGGAAGCAGGAGGAGCTGCAGAAACGTTTCTCATTGTGCGCTGATTTTTTTAGTTTCCTTGACTTATTCCAGCAAAGTACTTTCCAATGCCACAGAGCCTCATTCAGGCTGTCTTTGTTTAAGTATAATAGAATCATAAGCAAGGTTATTTTCTCATAAAACACACAGACTGGCTTTCAAGTTTCACTGTCGGCGATAAAACTTGAGCTGAAACGCTTCATTTCCCTAAATGTTACAGTGTCGGCTCGTCTGTGCCGCAAACACCAAGTCAGACATGAGAAGCAGACAGACTTTACAGACTCTTACTGCACTTTGATATTCATATATATTTATGTTATTTTCATTAAACATGCGCGTTAGAAGCTTTAAGGAAAAGATGCTTCATGTGATTTCCATGTGCTAGTCTGGAACAGACGTCACATATTCTCAAAGACTCGTTAACGATAAGAATTCATTGTAATTAATTGGAAATGTATTAATTAATCATAATAAATAATATTAAAGTCTCTGTGTTCCCTATAATGACGGATTGCTGGAAATAAAGAAGGTAAAAATGTAATCCACTAAATATCGCCATGAAACTTCTTATTAATATGCAAAATAAAAGATGCAACTGCGGCATTATCTAAATTAAATATGTGCTAATTTGCATTAATTTCCAGAACAGACGTCTAAACATTTGATAAAGCAGATTTGTTGACATATTAGAGTCATTAAAGTGCATCTCCTGCATGTAGTGAGTGTAGCGTGTATAACATGAGCTGTGAGTGACATGTGAACAAAGCCCTCTGCACAAAGCTGCAGAATATAGAGAGGAATGAAAGTGGAAAGTTTGGTGTATGTAAGTGCTACTGAAGTGGAGACTTCTGCTGAAGAGTGTGAGAAAAAGCTCCTTTAGAGAAAAGCTCCTTTAAAGATATGTATTGTAACATTCATACATGTTGTACACTCTACAGGTGAACAGGGTCATACATGTTGGTGAACAGGGTCATACATGTTGTACACACTACAGGTGAACAGAGTCATACATGTTGTACACACTACAGGTGAACAGAGTCATACATGTTGTACACACTACAGGTGAACAGAGTCATACATGTTGTACACACTACAGGTGAACAGAGTCATACATGTTGTACACACTACAGGTGAACAGAGTCATACATGTTGTACACACTACAGGTGAACAGGGTCATACATGTTGTACACACTACAGGTGAACAGAGTCATACATGTTGTACACACTACAGGTGAACAGAGTCATACATGTTGTACACACTACAGGTGAACAGAGTCATACATGTTGTACACACTACAGGTGAACAGGGTCATACATGTTGTACACACTACAGGTGAACAGAGTCATACATGTTGTACACACTACAGGTGAACAGAGTCATACATGTTGTACACACTACAGGTGAACAGAGTCATACACACTACAGGTGAACAGGGTCAAACATGTTGTACACACTACAGGTGAACAGAGTCAAACATGTTGTACACACTACAGGTGAACAGAGTCATACATGTTGTACACACTACAGGTGAACAGAGTCATACATGTTGTACACACTACAGGTGAACAGGGTCATACATGTTGTACACACTACAGGTGAACAGGGTCAAACATGTTGTACACACTACAGGTGAACAGAGTCATACATGTTGTACACACTACAGGTGAACAGGGTCATACATGTTGTACACACTACAGGTGAACAGGGTCATACATGTTGTACACACTACAGGTGAACAGGGTCATACATGTTGTACACACTACAGGTGAACAGGGTCATACATGTTGTACACACTACAGGTGAACAGGGTCATACATGTTGTACACACTACAGGTGAACAGAGTCATACATGTTGTACACACTACAGGTGAACAGAGTCATACATGTTGTACAGACTACAGGTGAACAGAGTCATACATGTTGTACACACTACAGGTGAACAGGGTCATACATGTTGTACACACTACAGGTGAACAGGGTCATACATGTTGTACACACTACAGGTGAACAGAGTCATACATGTTGTACACACTACAGGTGAACAGAGTCATAACATGTTGTACACACTACAGGTGAACAGAGTCATACATGTTGTACACACTACAGGTGAACAGAGTCATACATGTTGTACACACTACAGGTGAACAGAGTCATACATGTTGTACACACTACAGGTGAACAGAGTCATACATGTTGTACACACTACAGGTGAACAGAGTCATACATGTTGTACACACTACAGGTGAACAGAGTCATACATGTTGTACACACTACAGGTGAACAGGGTCATACATGTTGTACACACTACAGGTGAACAGGGTCATACATGTTGTACACACTACAGGTGAACAGGGTCATACATGTTGTACACACTACAGGTGAACAGGGTCATACATGTTGTACACACTACAGGTGAACAGGGTCAAACATGTTGTACACACTACAGGTGAACAGGGTCATACATGTTGTACACACTACAGGTGAACAGGGTCATACATGTTGTACACACTACAGGTGAACAGAGTCATACATGTTGTACACACTACAGGTGAACAGGGTCATACATGTTGTACACACTACAGGTGAACAGGGTCATACATGTTGTACACACTACAGGTGAACAGAGTCATACATGTTGTACACACTACAGGTGAACAGAGTCATACATGTTGTACACACTACAGGTGAACAGGGTCATACATGTTGTACACACTACAGGTGAACAGAGTCATACATGTTGTACACACTACAGGTGAACAGAGTCATACATGTTGTACACACTACAGGTGAACAGAGTCATACATGTTGTATACACTACAGGTGAACAGAGTCATACATGTTGTACACACTACAGGTGAACAGGGTCATACATGTTGTACACACTACAGGTGAACAGAGTCATACATGTTGTACACACTACAGGTGAACAGGGTCAAACATGTAACTAACAGATATCATGAAGCTTCCCCACTTCATGACTCACATCAACACACGTTTATATTATAAGTGTCTGTGTCTCTGATCCCTCTGCTGCGGACTAAAATGTACAAAAAACGTCAATCAATCATTGAAATAATCAACAATTTAAGGCATTAACTGATCATGTTCAGGTCTCTGAGAGTGTAATAATAACAACATGGAAGCTTGAACATCTGAGAAACAGAAACTTGTAAATATACAAATAAACTGCACTTCAGATTTCCACGTCTTTAAACCAGAACGATATCTCTGATCGACTCCTTCATCACGTCTTTGCTCCGCACACATCGCAGACCAGGACTTGGAGGTAAACGACCTCAGCTGGCCACATCGTCGGCGTCTAAATAAGCGTCTTACATCCACACAGACAAACCGCTAGCAGGGCTGAACGTAAGTGCACTGGATCCTGGATGACGCACGCTGAGTCACGACAGTTACGTATCCCCGCTCGTGAACTGGAGAGGCCAGTAATTACTCCAGTGCAGTGTAGGCTCTGCATTCTTTGGTGTGACCACACTTTTTAAATTCAAACCGTTGGTGAGCGAAGGCGAATCACAGCACGTTCACCACTCCATTATCTCATACCGAACCTGCTGACTCACACCGCAGAGTTTGGTGTGAAAGATCCCGACAGCCTGAGAGGCAGAGTGGACAACACTCCCGTGCAACGCAACAAAGACAAAGCAACCAGGAGTTCTTACAACAGAGCCGACGTGCAAACCCTCGTTCTAAATCACTTTGACCTTTTGGTGTAATAATACAGATATCAAGCCAACAGCGTGTCCAATGTTCATGTTGGGCATCGTGAGAAACTCTTGTGTTTGTATGAGGTACTTATACACAGTCAGTGTATTACTGCAGTAGATGCTGTTTGGAGAACAGACAGGAAGTAGCAGCAGGAAGCTAAGCTAACCAAAGCAAAACGTATTTTAGCCACTTAAACAAATCAATATCAGTGTAAGTGTACGTTATATTTATAATATGTCCACAGCTCTACCTTTCTGACGGGAACTGAAGACGTTATCTTTGCTCTCTTCGCAGCCACCAGACTCCATTGTAAAAACAGTCCCTTTAAGCTCTCAGAACACAGCAGACGCTGGTGTACCGCTGCCTCCATCACTCACTTAGTGTGTGTTGTTGTGGGACTTTGAAAGGTTGGTCCAATTCAGCAAAGCCATAAAGAACAACGTTCTTCATAGATCTGCTCTCAAAGTGCAGCAGATTGATGCATTTAACTGTAAAATGTAGTTTTAAGGATGTTATCACACGATATAATTTGCTGAGAGTAAGGCAGCAAATGGGAAGCAAACACATGCAAGTCCTCGGTGCTGCCGATGTCTGCTCTCTGAAGTTCTAATGTGCATCAACGGCATAACCATACATGAAATACAGGACTGGATAGAGGAGTGGACGAGCGTGTGAACCTGCTGTGGGAGGAAGTCAAACTAAATACTGAAGTTCAGCTGCAGCAGCACAGAGATCTGTGACACCTGGGGGGGGGGGGGTGTTGCTAAAGCATGTTGTACAAGGTTTACAATGTACTGTGTATGTAAGTACAACCTTCAAACCTTCCTGAACGTACACCTCGTACAATCTGCGTCTGCACATTTGATTTAAATGAAAGCAGCTAATGTTGTTAAAAAATGACTTTCGATTTGATTTTGATCGATTCTGAATATTTGAAACGGTTTTAATCTCATTTTTCTTGCAAAAGAAATGTTACAAAGAAACTTTAGGCTACAATCATGATCTGTCGAGCAGGTGTGAGAACACTCATTACCTCATTGCTTTACTGCACTACTGTACTACGACATGTTTTTAAAAGTTTAAACTGTTGTGAATCTTTACTCCAGTCATTCTGCTACAGGCCAACACCATCATGTTGTATTTATCTTTTTATAAAGATTTGAAATGTTATGCCCATTTATCCCCGATATGTTTCAAAGTATTGTGACAACACTTCTTAAATACACACTTATGTGTTCTTACATTTGGTTTGGTTTCAAAAGTGATCTCACCCCCCCCCCCCCTGCTAACCTCTCCAGCCAGAGTGGAAGGAGTCAGCCATGCATGCTGATGACTGCGTCAACCTTGGTTCACTGATACCGTCCTCAAAATAGCCTCCTCTTCATCGGCCTTCATCATGCAGGTGACACGGGGAGACATACGGCCGCCCCAGGTGACCCCGGGGGTATTTCTGTCCTGACGACAGGTCGGAGGTGAAGTCAGTCTTTGAATCTGCTCTCACGTCAGCCCCCCCCCCCCCTACTTTTAGCTCCACGTGCTCGCAGTCGGAGACGTCCGAGAGATGAGCGCGAGAACGGCATTCTGCTCGGACTCCGTCCCGATGAAGCCCTGACCACGCAAAACAACACAAAGCCCCCGCAGCACGTTCCCCGTCATGTCGACAGATGGACGGACAGGCAGCTGACCTCACACCACAGCAGCATGTGACATGACGGGGCTGGAGGAGCAGCCAGTGTCAGGGATGGACCCCGTCGGGGGGGCCGGCACGGGGAAGTGAGGGGGGAGAGCTCTCAGTGTTTCACAATGTGGGAGACAGAGAGAGAATGAGGTGGGGGGGGGGGGGGGGGGGGGGGGGGGGGGGGGGGGGGAGCAGCAGAGATGGAAATGAAGAGCACATGACAGGAGGTCAGAAGTGTGTGTGTGTGTGTGTGTGTGTGTGTGTGTGTGTGTGTGTGTGTGTGTGTGTGTGCTGAAGAATGTTGAGGCCCTGATATACGTTGGTAATGACATTATAAGCACCTGACTGCCACTATGATTGACACAGTGGCAGACTTTACTCCAGAGAAGGAGAAGAGGGGAGTGAGGTGTTTATTCCATATTCCATATTTCCCTTCGACTTCATCATAAAGTATTTCCTGAATGGCGTCCTGTAGTATTTATATCCAGATTTACTTTATGCTCCTGGACCTCACGAGGTTCTTTTGAATCTCTTGAATCAGGTTCTGTACAGAGTCAGTCCCTGATGGGGGGGTAACAATAAGATTCTGATTCTGTTCTGTACAGAGGTCAGTCCCTGATGGGGGGTAACAATAAGATTCTGATTCTGTTCTGTACAGAGGTCAGTCCCTGATGTTGGTAACAATAAGATTCTGATTCGGTTCTGTACAGAGGTCAGTCCCCTGGATGGGGGGTAACAATAAGATTCTGATCTGATCCTGTACAGAGGGTCGTCCCCTGATGGGGGTAACAATAAAGATCTGATTCTGTTCTGTACAGAGGTCAGTCCCTGATGGGGGGTAACCAACTATATTCTGATCCTGTTCATGTACAGAGGGTCAGTCCCGATGGGGGTAACATAGAATCACTATTTCCTGGTAAACAATAAGATCTGATTCTGTGTTACAGAGGGTCAGTCCCTGATGGGGGTAAACGGTGGGGTAAACAATAAGATTCTGATCTGTCTGTACAGAGGTCAGTCCCCTGATGGGGGGTAACAATAAGAAGTTCTGCATTCTGTTCTGTACAGAGGGTCAGTCCCTGATGGGGGGTAACAATAAATGATTCTGTTCTGTAAAGAGGTCAGTCCCTGATGGGGGGGTAAGGTAAACAATAAGATTCTGATTCTGTTCTGTACAGAGGTCAGTCCCTGATGGGGGGTAACAAGAAGATTCTGTTCTTGACAGAGGTCAGCTCCCTGATGGGGGGGTAACAATAAGATTCTGATTCTGTTCTGTACAGAGGTCAGTCCCTGATGGGGGGTAACAATAAGATTCTGTTCTGTACAGAGGTCAGTCCCTGATGGGGGGTAACAATAAGATTCTGATTCTGTTCTGTACAGAGGTCAGTCCCTGATGGGGGGTAACAATAAGATTCTGATTCTGTTCTGTACAGAGGTCAGTCCCTGATGGGGGGTAACAATAAGATTCTGATTCTGTTCTGTACAGAGGTCAGTCCCTGATGGGGGGGTAACAATAAGATTCTGTTCTGTACAGAGGTCAGTCCCTGATGGGGGGTAACAATAAGATTCTGTTCTGTACAGAGGTCAGTCCCTGATGGGGGGTAACAATAGATTCTGTTCTGTACAGAGGTCAGTCCTGATGGGGGGTAACAATAAGATTCTGATTCTGTTCTGTACAGAGGTCAGTCCCTGATGGGGGGTAACAATAAGATTCTGTTCTGTACAGAGGTCAGTCCCTGATGGGGGGTAACAATAAGATTCTGTTCTGTACAGAGGTCAGTCCCTGATGGCTTTATAAAAGTAACAATAAGTACAACAGAGCTGCAGATGTAAATAAAGACAGTTCTTGTTTATTGACTCATAAAACATCCTTCAAACAATAACCCCACTTCCAGGTCTCTGCACAATGCTTACTAAGCAGTTTTATTTATATAGAAAACGTACGAGGGGCCGAGCTTAAAATCACACGGCTCCTTCAAAGGTCATGGCAGGTCCTCTGGAAACGATGACAGCATTCCATCCACAGATATCTTCAAGCAATAAATATGCATTTATAAATAGTGTAAATGTACATCAAAATAAAAAACTCATTAAAGTTCACTCTCGTGTCTCGTGCAACCTTTTCTCGCTGTGACTCGGCCGTTTGTCTACAAATGAGCCCCCCCCCCCACCCCCCCTGCAGTCATCAAACCCTCATCGTAGTTCCAGCAAAAATAAAATGAATTGATATTTTAAAAATGTTTTAGAATTAGTCACGAAACCTTTCACATTACAAAACAGTTGTTCATCTGGTGTTCCCGAGCGGGGAGTCGAACATACAAAAAGAGCGGCGGCTCTGCCAGTGACGCCTCTCATGGAGGGGGGGGGGGGGGGGGGGGGGGAGACAAAGCTCTCGTGTCACAAACAGAATACAAAAATGGAAAAAGAAAACGCCATCAGTCAGTAGTCTTTGTGCGACCATGTTGCTCAAACAGAATATGTACAAAAACTTTAATTCATCATTTTTTAGGTGGGATTTTGTGGAGAAGCCCAGCTGGGCCAGCAGTAGAACAGTCTGGTCATGGTGACGGGAGGAGCTGCCCCCCCCCCCTCCAGTCCACTGGGGGGGGGACACACCACTGTGGGCAGGTTGCATAGACACGCAGCTTTCACGCAGCTGCCTTTTGGGATAGCTACAGAGCGCCGTTTGAGGACTGCCGGCTTACTTCCTGAATATCAGAAAAGAAAAAAAGGTTTCCGGAAAGTTTCCGATTTAGTCCAGTGTGGTTCTAACCGTCCTCAGAACAACAGTGTTACCATCAAGAGGAGGGCAGGGGACTCGCCTGCAGACACATACAGGAAGAACACACTGAGCTCTGCAGGCAAAACTCATGGGACTAACATGAGGGCATCAGTAAAGGGACAGTTCACCCCAGAGGAAAAACAAACGCTCCGGAGGTGCAGGCTTACTTCACCTTAGATGCTACGACTAATATCCGTAAAGATGTCGGCACAAAGTCGAGTAGTACGTGTACAAATCAGCCACTCTGCTACTGAAGAGGAAAACGTTTGGTCTCTGTGGTGTTTGTCTTCTTGCACTGTGACTGGATGGCTGAGTAAAGTGACGAGTGCAGCGTTTTACCCAAAGATTAAATGTTTTTAACTCTGCGACCAGGAAAACATTTAACATCACAAGGAAGCGTGCATCTACTCTCGTGCACCTACCCTCGTGCACGAGAGTAGATGCACGCTTCCTTTTGCTCGGTGATACGGTAAAGAAAGTAGTTTCTGCATGAAACTGCTCAACAAGGTTGAGGATTATCTGGAGTAACTGGCTCGTGACTTCTAGAAAGAAACGTTGTTGAGATTTAAAAATGTATTTTTTGGCACTTAAAGCAGCATGTTTATTATTATTATTATTATACTCACTATATATACTGAATATACTATTATAGGAGAGAAGGCAGACACCTCACACAACACTATCTAGATTTAGAAATGAACTGTCCCTTTAAAGGTCTCCTTCGTGTTCACACTGATCCAGAACAAGAGAAGCACCACTGGTGCTTTTACGCCTTTTGATACTTACGAGTGTGAACTGGTCATAAACGTGCATGAGGTCGTCTATCTTGTACTGCTCCAGCACCACAAAGTTGTCCAGGTCAGTGCTCCCCCTACGGGCACAGTCCTGGCAGTGCACCACATACGTTTTCCTGCTGTTGCTCTCAGTGGTTACAAACAGCAGGTCGAACACCTCCACCTGGACAACAACACAGAAAGAGTTCAAGTCACAAATCATCAGGTTTTAAAAGAAAACTTTAAAGGCGGGACTTTAGGATGCTCACCTCACAGATGCTGCAGTAATGTGCCGGCTCGCTCTGCGTCCTCCCGTGCCACACCAGCTCTTTCCCTGCAGCCAACAGCAGCTCCCTCTGCATCTGACACTGCTTCAGAGTGCGTAACAAACAATACCTGACGCACAGAAACAACCACGTCAGGTGAGTTCAGGGGAACACACACACACACACACACACACACACACACACACACACACACAATTGTTTTTTATGATTTATAGGGACAGTTTGGATGTTGGAAGTGTGTTTGTATGAGGTACTTATACACAGTCAGTGTATTACTGCAGTAGATGCTGTTTAGAGAACAGACAGGAAGTAGCAGCAGGAAGCTAATATGTCCACAGCTCTACCTTTCTGACGGGAACTGAAGACTGTTATCTTTGCTCTCTTCGCAGTCACCAGACTCCATTGTAAAAACAGTCCCTTTAAGCTCTCAGAACACAGCAGACGCTGGTGTACCGCTGCCTCCATCACTCACTTAGTGTGTGTTGTTGTGGGACTTTGTTACTTTGAAGGGTTAGTTCGGATTCAATGCGGTGAATATATTCTAAATATAAAGCGTACATTAAACTGGGATTGATTTGTTATTTTAGGTGCACAGCAGTCCACAGCTTAGCTTCCTGCTGCTACTCCTGTAGACTGTAGATCAGTAATTCATACAACCGAACTTTAAAAACTCCAAACTATCCCTTTAAGAGAGAGTCCTCACTTGATCATCTCAAAGAGCCGGTGGTCCGACACTTTGATGTTGCGGGCCATGTTCCAGGAGAGGTGGATCATGGGGACGATGGATTTGACGCTCTGCAGTTTGTTCCACTCGTAACGCTCCACGGCCAGCTTGTACTGATAGGCTGAGGACAGAGAGGAACATTTAATGACATCATTATTTATGCACAGAGCAAAACTATATTTACTTTCTTATTACTAACAGAGAACATTAACATAAATGGTCTATCTATGAGGAAGAAACGTTATTCAGCAGGATAACGAGCATCACCATGAACACATTCATCTCTAAATAAATGTCCTTTTCTTACCGGTGAGGGGTCCAACATTCCACGCAACGTTGTTGCACCAGCCGATGGCCTGCACCCAGTGGATGGTGCCCGTGTTGAGCCACACCAAGTCTCCAGGGCGCTGGATGAAGCGGTAAACAGGCACGTTGGTCTCGTACAGGTCCTCCAGGTTGGGCCACCAGGAGCCCATCAGGAAGTTGATGTTGTTCCTGTGAGAGACGTTTAGAAACGAGCCATCAGCGTCAACTCTGAAGACGAGCTGAGAAACGTTCAGGGGTATAAAGATGCGGGGACGTACTTTTCACAGAAGTCGTTGATGACGCCCCAGTACGCCTCAGGCACGGCGAACCACTCGCAGTCCCCCGGACCGATGTTGATGTTGACGGAGCAGAAATTGTTGTTTTCTTGGTGACCTGCAGAAGACAAGAGGATGTGAACACTAAGAGTTCATACCGACGATACGAAGTGAACGTCAGGCTGGTTTTCCATTAACAAGGACGATCGAGACGATTGGTCATCGATGAATCCTGATGTAGTCGGGGCGCGAACATGTCGGCATCTCACGATTTGATTTGAAAAGGGATTCTGCCTTCAGAACATACGGGGGCCGGCTTCAGGACCTAGGCCTCTGTGAGTGACTGTATGTAGAGGACCCCAGCACAGCTGAGACAACAGGAAACTTTCATTTGTGCTAAACTTGCACCAAAACTTTGTTCAACACAAGACTTTCAAGGACTTTTTAAGGCTATTTTCAAGGTACTTCAAGCCCCTTGTACGAATATGTATGTATTTGTACCTGGCGTCCGGCTCCCGGGCACCTTCATGTAGAGCTGCACGGTGTTCATGCCCAGGATGGTGTGTCCCACGTGGCTCAGCAGGTTACCGGCTGACACCACGCGGGCGAAAGCTGGAAGTTTAGACAACTCCTGAAGCTGCTGCTTCCACCTGGAAGAGGCAAGGTTTCAGTTATTATGAGACAGACTTCTCTTTTCACAACACAATATCAAAACCAGCGTAAAGTAACGGTTCACTCACTTCTTCTCGTCAGAGAGGTCGATGTTGGTGCCAAACTTCAGGTGTTTGAAAGAGCCTTTCCTTCGCCGCATCGCACTAACACAGCAGAGGGTCACGTAGTTACAACATGCAAACACTAACATCTCATGTTTCATCGTGTGTGTTGTGCTGTTATGCAACAGAACATCAGAACTGCACTGTAAATGTGAGGAGCTGTGAAGTCACCTGTCTGAGGAACCTGCTTCGGTGTCCATCTCCTTCTTCTTCTCATTCTCCTCCTATTACAAACACAAAGCGTTGGACGTGTTAGAAGCAGCGAGCTGAACATTTAATAAGTCGGTGGCTTCCTGTTGGCTGGTAACATATTTATACGTGATGTTTATTTGTCAGCTGGTTTACAGAACAACGAGCGGTCCCATCTGCAGGAGGCTCAGTGGAGCGTGGCTCAAGCAAGAACCCTTTAAAGCTGCAGCTGGGCGGACACCTGATCATTGTGCGACAGGACACGTGAAGGAACCAGGGACCCTGGCAGAGCTTTGAGAGTTATATTATTCAGCTGGTACAGTCCATCTCTGATAACGTGTGCATCATGGATACATCCTGCAGATATATACACGTGTCTGCAGTGTGTGTTCCTCTCACTGACCCGCAGAGACTCCTGGAAGGAGGAGGCCTGGTACTGGGCGTATTTGATGACGGTGGTGTGGGAGCGGCTGCTCTCGCAGCGCCACATCTTCCTGCTGCCACTGGGGTCCCAGTTCTCATCGGTGGGCTGAGCCAACTGGGTCCGCACCTCCACCAGATGGTCGGGGTTGGCCTCCACCAACGTCTTGGTGGAGAACAGGCCCAGATCTGGAGGACGGGAGGAGCCAGAGAAGAAGGGTTCAATATCATATTCAAATCAATGAATCATTTTAATATTGAGTTATCGACTGACGTTAGAGGCGAGCGTCAATCTCACGGAGTGTTTGGTGAAATTAAGTGACAGTAAAGTAAATTGTCATCAGTTACTGAGAGAAAATATGTAATTAAAGTTATTAATCCAATTGTTGTGATTACAAAGGAGTTCCATCCAGATACAAAGCTTTCTAACTGCTGTGAGGTTTACAGCGTCTGGTGTAACTTTATGTTCTCAGGACTTCCACCTTATTGCTCAGTTTAAAACATTTGTTAGAAAATAATTGAATGTAATAAACAGAATAATAATATGTAATGTCTAAAGTAAGCTTCTGCCAGCAGAGCAGTAGGGTTACAGGGTTGGATGTAGGGCGTGTGGTTATTATTCTAACTTATTACATAACGCTAACAAACAGGTTCAATCTGCCAGATTACACTTTTACATAACAGGGCAGCAAGTCATCGCAGAAGAGCACATGTTGGGGAATCTTGGAAACTACTTTTCTCTGCAACACGTGCAGTAACATTCTCCACTTGCAGGTGGTGCTGTTGTCATACATGTCGAATTCATCCCCACACACACACACACACACACACACACACACACACACACACACACACTCCATGATTACAGACACACCCACAGAGCCACGTGAGACTTTAGGAGGCAGAAACATCCAGCTGCACATGCTCACAGCTGCTGTCACCATCACATGTACAATCGAGTAGTAAAACACGTTGAGATGCTTAGAACACAGAGATGCAGTCTGATGGACGTCAGCGAGGTGGAGTGCATGTTTGGTTTTGCAGCAGCAGCAGCAGCAGCATCGTACCTAGTTTGAGCGCTCCGGCCAGTCCTCTGATGACGGTGACCGGGTTGGAGGGGTTGGTGCAGAACTGATGGAGGGGCGGGAAGAAGGCGTCCCTCTTGTTTTCCAGCTGCATGTCAGAGAGGAGACAGAGGCGGTCAGGGAGGCCGACTCCAGACTTATCGGGAGAATCAACACATTAAAAGGAGGAGCCGACAGTTTGTATTTGGGGCCGTAGCCAAGATACTCCAACATTGCACACAACAACATCAAGAACACGTCTCCTTGTACGGTGTCGCTGCACTTACATAAATACTGGGCGTTGGGGGATTGAGTTTATCCTTTGGCAGTGAAGGAGAGGGCTGGCGAGGGGGCCGTGGTGGGGGACACTTGTCCAGGAGGATGCTGCTCGTCGACAGGCCGTTCTTCCCCAGGTTCCTGCAGACAGAGCGAAGGGCAGAGTCAGTTCACCAGCTCAGGTAGAAGCAAGTGGTCCCTGACAGCAAACCACCTGCCCTGTGCACCATGTGGTGTATGCAGAACACTAAACAAAACTCCAGTCTGCCCCGTGTGACCTCAGCCCTCCACAGAACACTACGCACCGCTACGTCATTTCACTGAGCTCCAACACACCTAACAACACAACACCAGCAGCTCAAACACACAACGGCTCAACGTGTGGACAGTCAGAGACTCTTTAGCAGAAGAGCGTCGCTTGTGTTTGAACAGTGCAGAGATATCAGCAGTTACATAATGACGATCCACTCACAATCCTGTGTTTACTGGTACATTAATAATGCTTCTACATGAGAATGATAAATGAATAAGATTATTAAATAAAACTATTCCACAAAAAAAGGGACAAATTGCTCTCAGCTGCAAAACTTTATGCATCATATCCTCCCCACCAAAGCTTTTATTTATTCATGTTATCAGACCTTGAGACAGATGAATGATGGATTCATGGAGCCGTCAGCGACTGTTAGTATGTGAGGAGGCGAGAGGCTGCAGCAAAGCAACACCCGTCTAATGCTGCAGAGTGGAAAGTTATTCCTGCTTGGGACACACGTTATTGCAAATTGGTTACGGTTGTAGTTGCACCATTTAAAAACCGGAACTACTTTTGTTGTGGTTCACGTGAGGATGTAAACAAACGGTGGATAGTTCCTTTAAAATCAGCCAAACTGATGCGCAATTGTTAATATTGCATCTCCCAGTGACGGAGGGTTAGGGACCTGCAGCAGGTTGCTGTTCTTTTTACCAAATATTGTAGCCGTTAGAAATTCCTGATGTATCCGACTCTGCACTACAACCAGGAGGCTGAAGGGAGCGCGTGTTTCTGACTCATAGTGACGCCATGAATGATGGGACGTGAACATGGCGAGGCTCCTGCATGAAGACGTGGTGACGGCTCACAGCTGCACCAACACACACAGCTCAGGGCGCACGATGGTGCAGGGAAATTATTTAATGCAATTCAGCTTACAAAATGACACAAAGTGGAGATTTCTATCCAAACAAGATGGCGATGAACACAACCAGCACAGCGCGGGGGGGGGGGTCACAGTGTTTTCCAAACGCAGCACAGAATCAACACATTACTCACTTCTACACACGAGTTCACACGTTAATGCGTCTGCGTCACAAACAGTCCGTGTGAAACTGGCCGGCGTGAGCTTTGCACACACACATCGTTCAATTACACAGCGTCTGATTGTTAACTGACTCAGGTTAGTTAGAAGCTGTGATCACACACACACACACACACACACACACACACACACACACACACACACACACACACACACACACACACACACACACACACACACACACACACACACACACACACACACACACACACACACACACACACACACACACACACACACACACACACACACCTTACCTGCATGCTTTGAGCACCTCGCTGGAGCTGGGGTAGATGGAGACCGAGGACCAGGGTGCCAGACCAGCAGGGACAGAACGTCTCTGAGCTCCAGAAGGTTCGACCTTCAGTGGGCTCCGGGAGTCCTCGGGCCCCTTCCCGTTGACGGTGGGCCGCTGGCTGTTGGACGGGCGGTTAAGGCAGGAGAGGCTGTTGGTGGTGTGAGGGTCTGCTGAGCGCGGCGAGGGTGTGGCGGTGGCTAAAAGTGGCGAGGATGCCACCGACTGCTCTGACGTCGACTTGGCGGCCCCGTGGAGACCCGGGTGGACGTTGTTGATATTCTCTGAGGAAGGCCCGCCGTGGTTACTGAAGTTATTGTTATCGTCATTACTGGTAGAATTGGCTTTTCCCTTTAGCAAGGCGGAGAGCTGAGGATTGTCTGAACTGAGCACGCCGAGGGCGGGAGAGCCGGGCTGAGACAGGCTGTCCGTCACCCGCGGCTGGACGTGATTAGTCAATCCCTGCGCGGGGGTGGTGCTGGGAGTTAGGGGTGTCCCTGCGGAATGCCTGACAGCGGCCTCCAGACCTGATGGCAAAGTGGCAGCGGCACCAATGGTGCCGTTGTTGCCCCCTGAAGGCGTTGTGTCTTTGGTGTGGACCCCTGAGGTAGTAGCGGCGTGGGGGGGCGAGGAAAAGTGGTTGGGTGTGGTCTGGGGAGAGGTGGGGGATAAAGAGGAGGCTGAGGAGGAGGCAGTGCAGGGCCCAGAGGAATGTCCAACCTGATGCAGAATGCCAGAGGAAGAGAACGAGGTCTGAGGGGAGGAGGAGGAAGAGAAGGGGGGTTCTCCATTGGGACCTGCCGAATGTGAACCTGGACCTTTTTGAAGCCCCTGGACAGAGAGCAGAACACAATGAGACCTTCTACTAATACTAACTGAAATACATTACAATTCAACAGCAAGAACAAAGAGGTGGGACAAGAGCATCATTATCACAAGAAACACTAAAGCCCCCCCACTAACACTGGCTTCAGTGGGAAAGGTTCTGATCTGCATTCAGTCCGGGGGACACGTTGCTCAGCAGGAGTCACAACATGAAACTTGGCACCCGGGTGAACACGGCAGGTTTGTGACGCACCAGAAAGAAAACAGAAAGGCGACTCGTCAGCAGACGACTCGTCTGCTACTCGTCTGCGGACTGCTACTCGTCTGCGGACTGCTACTCGTCAGCTACTCGTCTGCGGACTGCTACTCGTCTGCAGACTGCTACTCGTCAGCTACTCGTCTGCGGACTGCTACTCGTCTGCAGACTGCTACTCGTCAGCTACTCGTCTGCGGACTGCTACTCGTCAGCTACTCGTCTGCGGACTGCTACTCGTCTGCAGACTGCTACTCGTCAGCAGACTGCTACTCGTCTGCAGACTGCTACTCGTCTGCAGACTGCTACTCGTCTGCAGACTGCTACTCGTCTGCAGACTGCTACTCGTCTGCAGACTGCTACTCGTCTGCAGACTGCTACTCGTCTGCTACTCGTCTGCGGACTGCTACTCGTCTGCTACTCGTCTGCGGACTGCTACTCGTCTGCTACTCGTCTGCGGACTGCTACTCGTCTGCTACTCGTCTGCGGACTGCTACTCGTCTGCGGACTGCTACTCGTCTGCGGACTGCTACTCGTCTGCGGACTGCTACTCGTCTGCGGACTGCTACTCGTCTGCTACTCGTCTGCTACTCGTCTGCAGACTGCTACTCGTCTGCAGACTGCTACTCGTCTGCTACTCGTCTGCTACTCGTCTGCTACTCGTCTGCAGACTGCTACTCGTCTGCAGACTGCTACTCGTCTGCTACTCGTCTGCTACTCGTCTGCTACTCGTCTGCAGACTGCTACTCGTCTGCTACTCGTCTGCAGACTGCTACTACTCGTCTGCTACTCGTCTGCTACTCGTCTGCTACTCGTCTGCTACTCGTCTGCAGACTGCTACTCGTCTGCTACTCGTCTGCAGACTGCTACTCGTCTGCTACTCGTCTGCAGACTGCTACTCGTCTGCAGACTGCTACTCGTCTGCAGACTGCTACTCGTCTGCTACTCGTCTGCTACTCGTCTGCAGACTGCTACTCGTCTGCTACTCGTCTGCTACTCGTCTGCAACTCGTCTGCTACTCGTCTGCAGACTGCTACTCGTCTGCTACTCGTCTGCAGACTGCTACTCGTCTGCTACTCGTCTGCAGACTGCTACTCGTCTGCTACTCGTCTGCAGACTGCTACTCGTCTGCTACTCGTCTGCAGACTGCTACTCGTCAGCTACTCGTCAGCTACTCGTCTGCTACTCGTCTGCTACTCGTCAGCAGACAAAAGTCTGTCCACTATGTTTAGCGCGTTTTCCAAAAACCTGCATATACGTGCTCATTTGTGGGAAAAGGGTAAAAGAAAGCAGAGAGGCACATGAGGTCGTTTGAAGGACCAGTGGGGTACCTGAGTGGTAGTGTTGCGTTGTTGGCTCCTCCAGGTCTCGTCTGCGTGACTGGGACTACTGGTAGTGCTGCTGGTGCTGGGGTGACTGGCGGCTGTGCAGTTGTGAGGTAGAGAGTTCTGCTGCGGGTAAGGCACGTTTCCGTTGCTCGCGCCGCCACCTCCCAGTCCCAGGGTGTGATTTTTGTCCAGGTGTTCCGGCAGCCCCGCTGAAGGACTTGAAGAACAGGATCCATTGGCTGTGGGCTGAGTGACACATGGGGGCCGGATGGCTGTGTGATTGAGGGGGGAGATGCGGGAGAGGCCTGCATTGAGTAGAGACAACTCCGCCAAAGGACCGTTGGGAAGGCTGGGCCGCGGCTGGCCACTCGCTGCTGCCTGCTGCTTCATCTGACACAGAAGATTCAAACAGTGACGCCGTGTAGCTACATTACACTGAACAGGACAACAGGGCTTTACGTAGCAGGTGCAAACTCCTTCAGAAGTACAGTCGTGAAGGATCAATGTGCGTACCTGCTGCTGATCTTGCTGCATGAGGGAGAACTGGTTCTCCAGCTGCTCCAGCACCTGCACCTGGGGGGGCTTGAGGTTTGCTCGGTTGGTCCGCAAGTGTTCAAGGTGCTGCACATTGAACCAGAGTTGGATTAAAGCAGCAGCTCACAAGACGTTTTAATTAGCAAAGCATAAATACATGCAGTATTTAATTTAGCAAATAGAATAGTGGTAAAGGCCTTCGCACAAGGAGGTTATTTCTACTTAATCTTACTTTACTCTATATTCTGAATGTGGGGGTTACTTCACATGAGCTACAGTAGAGCTACGTGTGCAGACTTCTTGGTCTGTGAAACACTCGACTGCCTCACGGTTTCATTGAGCAGAAACACATCTGACTCAAATAGGAAAGTGTGTGTGCAAATTAATCTCCAACAAACTTGAATAAAGCACAATGTTCATACGTTTCCTACCTGAAGCTTCTGTGGCGTCAGGTACCAGCTGGAGATCTGCAGCTGGTTGGGGCTGTTTGCCAGAGAGTCTGCAACACCCTGGAAAAGTGAGACAACACAATGTGGACCAAGGCTCACCTTCTCGATTGTCCCACAGTGTAGTAATGTTGCTAGCTGTACCTTTGCGGGGCTGGCAGTGCGCTTCCTCTTGGCAGGACTGGCCTGTGGGTCTGTGTGATTGCTGTCGGGCTGGCCTCCCTCCCCTTTGCAGGCCTTAAGAGCCAGCACAGAGACACAGCTGTGAGGACACGCGGGACTAACAGCTAAACTACAGTTCAACATTAGCTCTATAGTGCGTCAAAGAGGGGACAGACAGCCATGAAACATTTCTGCACAAGGACACTGGAGGATACATCTGATGCTACAATACAAATATTGATTAAAATATGCTTTGTGTTCTCACCTTAATCCAATGTAAAGAGGTAGATTAAGGTGCTAATCAGAGTGCTCCTGCTGTGTTTACCATAATGCAACATGTGCTGCATTAGTGGGGGGGCTGTGTGGACATGCAGACCCCGTGTTCTGCTCGCTCACTGGTTGCTTACACATTCTCAAAACTGTGACGGGTTGCAACATCCATTATGTTTACAGATAAACTATTGGAACAATTAAAGGAGCTAACATGTATTTAACTCTACAGTCAGCTGCTGCTCTGTGTTGGTGAACGCTGCAGATCAAGCAGGTGATGGGATGATGTCGATGTTAAAGATTAGAATAGACAAAACTGCATGAAAACAGATTAGACGAGCAAAATAAGAGGACTAAATCAAACTGATGTGTTGATGGGGGGGGGTCGGATCTAATGTGCCTCTAACCTTTTTATTAAAGTGTCAAATACCTGACAGGTAATGCATGCGTTAATACTACGTGATGTGCTGCATCCGTCCAGCGAGCAGTTTGTGCATCTTCACATTAAGGAGACGCAGCGGGACAGAACGAGCTCCTTGTAGCTTCATAGTATCGTGTGACACAGAGGCACGATGAAGGTCAACTACACTCTGGTAATTGGATTACTGTAATATGGGCCTCGCTCCAATTCCTTCAGACCGTATCCCGTTTTATCTTTCGGCCCAGAGGTCCACGTCGGCCGCGGTTTGCAAACCAAATCAGTATCGTCTGATGCGGATGAAACGTCTGAAAGTATCGGAGCGAGGCGCTTTAACGGTCCTCATTAATGTAGTGTTCAAGAGGCTGTAGTCTCTCGGGTAAACTGGTCTCACCTGCTGTGCCTGTGCAGTGTTCAAGGCCCCCTGCCGTGACGTGAGCTCAGCAGGAATGGGAAGGCTCCACGCCTCCTCAATACTAGGAAGCATTTTACTCTTATTCTGCAGACTACCTGGCTGTTGGTTACACAACTGAGCCTAGGAGAAATTGTGTAAGACACAAACTTTAGTGCTGAACTTAACAAGAAAGGCACTACAAAGACTACGACTCATGGTGGTGTTGTAGGTCAGCGTACACAGAATATAACAGAAATGTTCAATGCCATGAAGGTATGCTTTACAATTACAAGTGAACACACCAGTATGAATCATTATTCATATCTCAGTGGTCAGAAATCAAAATGACAAAAAGCACAATGTGCATTTTAAAAAGCCGATTGCCTGGCCACACACACACACACACACACACACACACACACACACACACACACACACACACACACACACACACACACACACACACACACACGATGGCGTCACTAATGTAAATGTCGGGCCTACCTGCAGCAGCTTGATGCGTTGTGTGAGTGCGGCCGTGTTCAGGCAGGCCTTGCTGCGTGTAGCGTTGATGTAGCACTTGATAGCGTCGTGCGGCTGGCCGCAGGATTCGTAGAGGGTGCCCAGGTCCATCCAGGCGGCCGCGTGGCTGTGGTCTAGTTGAACGGCACAGATGTAGGCCTGCAGTGCATCCATAGGCTGGTTCTGCTGCTGGTAGAGCACCCTGCAGGCAGAGGGGGAGATCATTCTCTTCATCTTTCTAAACCATCCCACCTCTCAGAGGACAGACCCCACCCTTCATACGTCTATCTATAGATCCTCTCAATCTCATACTGCGCCGTTATCCACCCGCTCCACGTGTCCTCTGTCGCACTGCAGCTGCTGGGTCTCCATGAGAGCCACTGACGCCCGGAGCACCCCCACCCATCAGCAGATGAACCAGGGCTTCAGTTATCCCGCAATACAATCTGTTGACGCGTTTAAGTATCTGAAAATGTCAGCTTTGGCTACATCGAAGACGTAACGGAGCGTTCACGTTTTCCCGGCTACACCTGCGGCGCACAGAAGCACATGCGTGTGTCACAAGAAATGACGAGCTTCTTCTGGGACGGTGTTGGATTGCGTCTCCATCGGTTGGACCAGCACAGAAACATCTTCAGACTACAGTAAGCTATGTAAGAGATAACGTTACTAAGCTGGTACTGGCTAAATACATGCAGACAGAAAGTCTCAAAGCTAAAATCATTGAGTCCTGAAGAGTCTTTGATCTCCTTTCTGTGTTAGAAATATAGAACACTTCGTGGAGCGGATCTCTGCGGCGCACACGCACCACATCCTGAGTGTTGCCGAGTAGAAAGTATTAATCTACCTGCCATCAGGATTCTTTATGCAACCTTCCCATCAATTCTTTTTAAGCTCAATGAACAGATAAGAGTTGCAATGTTCCTCCGTTTGTTTGACCTTCACCATGCACCAACAGCGTTGTTCTTACCCTATGGAGCACCAGGTGTCAGCACTGGCCTCCGACTTATCAATGGACTGACGGTAAGAGATGAAGGCATCCTGCACCTTCCCGATACTGGAGTAGCACCTGGAGGGGAGGGGAGGGGAGGGGAGGGAGAGAGAAAAGTCAAGTACAAATACAACTCTGTCTGAGGAGAGCAAAAAGACTTGTTGCAATAACGTGTGTAAATCACAACACCTTATTATATCCATTCTTTGGAATGACAGAAGTGATGATGTTAAAGATGGTATTCGATCGTACCCCCCCCCCCATCAATAATGATGAGCAGGGTTGAAAGGCTGTGACCAGTTAGGAAAACCACAATGTTTGCAGGCCAGCTGCACTATAGCGAGCGTCTCAAACTGCACTCACACGACTGCAACGTAAACAATTAAAGTATGCACATGGTGGCAGCAGCTCTGTGCAGGGACTGCTGCAGGTTCAACAGCATGCAGCTCTGTAATACCCAGGATGTAGCCGAGCCTTGCTAACACCTAAAGGGGCAGCATGAACCTCGATGGGGGAGTCGTATTCTTATCAGCTCCGGCGCCTGTGTGCATTCAGCCTGCTCTTTTGGCCCCCAGGAAAAGGAGAACTTGGTGTGAAGCCCATGCCTCTGTTGGGCATTAATCACTACCCACTATATTCAACCAGCTCATGGAGCCAAGATGGTTATCGTAGCACGCTGCCAGATGGCTTCTAGGTAAAACAAACAGTCTAATCTGGACTCACTAAATGGCTCCGACAGGTTAGAGGCTAGCCCTGCAAAACACACACACACGCCCATGTTTGTCTTACCTGCCGAGAAAGTACCAGGACTGGCCAGAGTTTGGGTCTGCTTCTAAAGACTTCTGCAGACACTGGATGGCATAGCTGTCCTTTGTGCCTTTATCCCCCAGCTGCTCCACCGTGTGATGCATCCAGCCTGGAAGAGCAGAGCAAAAGATCAGGGGTGAGACTTCTAGGGTCACACACACACACACACACACACACACACACACACACAGTGAAGAACCAGAATCATAACCAAAAGCATCAGAAGGTGTTTTAGCTGCACATTCATTAGACTTGAGGTGGACACGCACAGTGCAGATGTGGCCCGGCCCCGGGTCCTGTAAAAGCTTTCAGGATGTAATTCTGTCTGCCTCCGGGTCACGTTCTCCCTTTCACAATAAAAGCCCGAGACATTGCACACTGCTTAACAAAGAGCATTTTCTGAAGGGGCAACTCACAGCAGCTTTCCTCAGGTAGCAGAACAACCGGAGTAACAAACCGTCGAAGCTCTACCTGACGACTTCACACTTTAACTTCCAGTGGAACGGTTCCAGAACATTTCAAACCCTTTGCATCCCCAGATTAATTACTCACAAACTAAACAAATGGCTTCTTCTTCTACAGCTCTCTAACCAAAGAGGGGGAGGGGGTGTTCTTCACACACACACACACACTTCAAAAGCTCTCATATGAACCAGCCTTTACTCCTCCCTGCTCTACACACACACACACACACACAAATTTACAGCAAATAAACAATCACTCAGGACGACGGACGCCAGCAATCACAGACCTCCTGCGTTCATCTCTTATACACCTGTGGCAGGCTCCACAGGTCACCATGACAACCTCAGCAGGCTGGACTGGGAATGGTTGTTACAACTGGGAGAATGGTGTGTGTGTGGGGGGGGGAGATATGGAAATATCTGTGTTTGCACAGAAAAACACTTGTAAACGTTTGAATCCAAGGTCACAGCTGCCACTACACTTCTCAGCTGCGACCTTGAAGGTGATCTTAAAGCTTTATTTATATATAAATAAAAGCAAACGCATATTTCTTCATTTCCCACCGATCTTTCTAAACGCACATTTCCAACATGAAAGCTGACAACAACTAGAGAACAGCAGGAATTGATCAGACGCAGGTTCATCCCCTGCTTTATTCTCCAGGGTGGGAAACACACGTCCTAACGACCGCTCACAAGTCAACACAAGTCAACACAAAACTCTACATCTCCATGTGCAGTGTACGACAATATGAACACTATAAATGCTCCACTAAAGGAAACTCAAGGCAGCTGAAAGTATTTTGTATAACGGCCGAAGGACGCCTCGATTAATATGACGTCTCTTTATGACGAGACATCAAAGTCTCCCGTAGTGAAGACGAAGAGCACAAAAACAACCTCCAGCGCTGCGACGACTTCAAAGCTTCAGCACGGCGACTCTGAATCAACATTCGAATGCTGTGCAGCGTTTCATGTTCGCTGTGAGTCAGAACGTGTGCGGACGCAGATAAAGAGCCTACACTGATGTTAATATCACGCTATTTGTAGGTTTAGATTCCAGCGCTGCCGCGTGCGATTGTTTCAGACTGTGATCCAAACATTCGGTCCAGAAGTCACACAGTTCACTGTCCTGCCTCACACACAGGCAGGAAGACCCCGGTAGCAGAACTCCAACAGCATATCGAGTTCGTCTGCTGCCTTCATGTCGACCACACGGACGAGTTATACTCATTAAAGACTTGGTTAATAGAATAATGCACTTTGTTTAAGGGCGATGACGTTAAATGTGACGACAGACTTTCAAAGCTTCATTCAGAAACCTCAATGGAAGCTTTAAATGTAAAGAACACAAACATGGAACTCCACATGTGCAGGTGTGGACAGCTGAACACACACGATCTAACCTTACAGCTCTCTGGGGACCGAGTGGACCACGATGTAACAAACCCACTGTGTGACCCGTCCAGTAAACGGCGTGCTGCAGGGTTTTTACTTATTTCATTAAAATCACAGATGAAATGGAGAAAAATGATTCAATGATTTCATTCGTCACGCTTTGTGCCTCTGACCCACATCAGATCATTAAAAGCTACACACTCCCACGTGTGTGTGTGTGTGTGTGTGTGTGTGTGTGTGTGTGTGTGTGTGTGTGTGTGTGTGTGTGTGTGTGTGTGATGGAAATTCTAATTAAATCCTTCCATCGTGACGAGTTAAATGTTTCTGTAGCCTGGTGTTCATTATCAAAATGTTTTCATAAATCAACTGTAATCCTCATAAGCACAACATCACTTTGCACTTAAGTGCACGTGCGTGTCTCCACCCGGTGTGGGGGAAGGGACCAGGAGACAACAATACTCCGATGCAGCGCTCACTCTCAAACCAGCACTTTGACAAACGGGGAGAAAGTAGCAGAAAACTAGTGCGTCTGAACCCCGAGCACACACACCACGATGCAATCCCACCTACACAGCACAAGTATCATGCACGATCACTTCACGGCCATACAAGTAGTTCATGAGACAGAATGCAAAACGTCTGTTTCAGCCGGTGTAATCCTTTAGATTGCACATCTGGAGATAAGAGTTTTAGCCAATTGGACACTCACCAAGTTGCTGCAGTGTGGTCGCCTTCACCTGTGCAGGAAGATTTTCCGTCTGCAACAGAGTTTCATACGCTTCTTTCGCCGCTCTGTATTTCTTCTGCAGGAGGAGAAAACGAGAAGAGAAGGAGAGTTAAAGCCAGACGGGAGGGTCAGTGTGTTTTATGGTTCTATCTGGACAGACACAAAGAGTCTTAAGACCTCCTCACACTCGTACTGACCAGACACAGACGCACACACACGGGGGAGGGTCAGCGTGGAAGAGGACAGGCCAGACTCAACACGTCTGGCAGGTTTAAGTGTGTGTCTGCGCCGTGTGTGTCCACTGCAGTGCACGCTTTGTATTTTGGGGGAACCCGAGCTGGCTGGACGGAGGTGAGCCCACTGTTTGTTTTAACTTGGCGACCTTATTGACCTTGGTTCTGAACCCATACGTCGAGGTGAGTGTGTGCGCTCTTATCAGCTCAAACAGTCTTCTGCAAAGCAACCCGCCCCCATCTCTGCAGACCCTGAAGCCACACACACACACACACACACACACGTCCTAGACTCTTCCTGTCTGCACACAATAAAGACACCTCAGGGTAAACACAGACACTCGGGGCACATAAATGAGGCTCTTAGTGGTTCCTTCCTGCTTTGTCTAATGATCGTCCTCCAGCCGGATCCAGACGACAAACACTGATATGACAAAATATGTGAAGGATCAATTCAAAGCACTGAACTCAACTGTGGAATACTAAAGTACAGAGTCGCCTGCAGAACATCACCTGCTGCAGACTGAAACCTTCCTGATGTCACAATGAACCCAATGTAATAGTAATAAACATTTTTAGAATGGCATCACGTTTCAATATGAGGAAGTGAATGAAAAGGTGCAAAGACTGTGTGCAGTAGTCTTCTGTATTACATTCACATCATGGTCGCACCATGAGAAGGAGAGGCGACAGTGGTGTTGACATGTGGCGAGTCCCCGGGACCCACAGGCAGACGTTTGAGTAGGTCGTCGGGAAATGATGTTTTAAAGATACCATGAGAGCTAATGCTACAAAGCATCAACAGCAAGAGAGATGTGTGAAGCCTTAGTGAGACGGGGAGAGCAACGAGGAATCAAGAGCTTCTAGAGAAAAGGCAACAGAGCTGGTGTTCACCTCCAGCGCCGTCTATAGTAAACACTCTACAACAGTTTGCACCACAACGCGTGTCACATTAAACAGACAGTGTCATCGACTGCTTACCTGGATCTCATACAGATTTGCGATGTGGAACTGAACTGTGGAGAAGAAGAGAAGAAGAGAAGAAGAGTGAGGGTTTAACTAGTTACCCCACGGACCTCAGTGGGTACAGATTGCACAGTATGGAGCACAGATGGGAGGGGGAGGAGGACAGTTTCCCCAGAGTGTGCATGTAATCTGAAATTACAGTGTGTGTGTGCAATGTGCTCGCAAGCACTTCCAGTTCTCTCTCTCCGTGTGCTGTCTCCTAGGCAACCCCAGTCTTGGGCAGAGTCAGCAGCGGAGAGGAAGAAGTATTCCTGTGCCCTTCAATATGTGCTATTTACATCCGACACGCATCAAATCTAATATTGCATTACACGGCAGCAGCGTGCGTCTATGTGGTAATTATAACAAACATTACTTACTTTCAGCTTTGGACAAAGTGCAGAGATTGGAGTCGATCAACGCCAGCTGAAAATGCTGCAGAGAAGAAGAAAAAGGAGGAGTTATTATTACTACACGATCAACTGTCTGCATGTTCGTGTGCGTGACAGCAGGAAACAAATAAACATCACCTCCTGGTAATGATAGACCTCAGATCAGAAGTCTTCTCACAAAGATCCACAACAAACCATGAATGAACCCTGCTGACCGTAACCTGAGAGGGCACTGATGGCTGCAGGGGACACATCAGACACTCTCTAGATCGTCTTCCTCGTGTCCAACCAGGAGACACAGCCCTCACAATGAGACACTGATGACCAGCAGTTATAAAGGCATCTTATCCCATCGTATGAACTAAAGACAGTTGCCGGGTAAGACAGATGTCTGCAGAGGCTTAGCCTGGCTGCCAAGGCGTGGCACGCTACTAGCAAATATCTCCATCCAGGGTCGTAGAGCCGATGAGCCCGTGAGAGCGTCACACGGCGACAGAGACACCTCACTGGGGCTGCTCTTCTGGCTTTCTCCTGACCCCCGTAGGGCTGCCATACAACTCCATTACGTCCCTCATATGTTGACTGAGGGCTGCTACTCACGAGTCTGTCCATAACAATGTCCATCGCAGTTTCTCAAAGTACTTAAATGTGTTGTCAGTCCACAGAGCTTTACTGTAACAGGATATAAAACAGCCTTTTCTGCATAAAGAACGTAACGATTAGTCGATTACTTTCTGTCGATCAACTAATTGATCAGTTGAGTAAGTGTTGCAGCTCTAGTGTTGACATGGCAGTAAGCCACCATTATTCTAACCTCATGTTTCATTAGTGCCTCAGAAACGTGCAGAGCAGATTTAGATACTTCCACCAGCAGTTGAAAGGCAGCCGAGCGTGGAGAGTGGAAAATATTAAATGCCAAGCGAGGTGTGTGATCCCGTTAATCTGTAAAGGGAGTACTCCGACTCCCACAGAGGCTTCAAGGTGAAGTTCTGTGGCAGGGTCTACAAATCTGCACGATAAACCAATGCAGTCACACACAGCTTTGTGCATTTAAAAACAGCCAGCAGACTGTGTCTTTTATCTAGGTCAGTCACAAACTCTTGAACATTAGTGCCTCCTGAAAACCAGGAGCTGCACACGAGAATGTAGCTCAGTTAGAGAACAGACTGTACAGCCAGTGCTGCCGTACTCCACCGTTCAGCCGGAGAGGGGTTCTTACAAGATGAAGAAACAGAAATGCTGGAAGCCAAATATCAATATCTGCCATCTAGGCTGGGGCAAACGACACACACACACACACACACTAGAATAAACTCCTTTAAAGCAGAGCTATGAACCACGAAACATCAGACACACTTCTCACATGCCTAAATGTCAGAGACACACACACACACACACATGCGTTACCTAGATGGCTGGCACTTCCCACTCCTCCTGGAGCCCCACTGCATCCTCCTGTAGGTCTCTCCCTCTGCCTCTCCTAGCCTTCCTTCTCTTTCACACTTGCTCTGCCACCAGGCAGATAATGCAGCAGGATTGTCAGCTTGGCATTCCACCTCCCTCCCCATGTCTCGCCTTCCTCACTCTCTCTCTCTCTCTCTCTCTCTCCGTCTCTCTGCTATCTTTCTCTCTCCCTCTCTCACCCCCTCCTTCCCCTCTTCTATCCTGGTGTCACTGATTACTATTCAGCAGGCGGCTGCAGTGGAGAGTGCAGAGAGATGACACACAATACCTCAAAGCTGGAACACACACACCTCTCTATCTCACCTCCTTCCTCAGCTCAAAGCTCTTCTGTACGGCTGCACAGCTCGACAGACAGCCAACTCATCACCTTACCAACACACAGCACAAACTCTCGTTTCACCTTCTCTCATCGGCTAAATTAGCAGCCGCTGACAGAAGGAAGTTAGAGACGAAGTCAGTGCGAATGGCAACCTTTCCGATTATCGATTAATCGTTTCAGTAATTGTTCTTGCAAAAAAAGAAAATGTTTTCAGTCTTTTCAACGTGGAGATTTCCTGCTTTTTGATTTATATCACGTTAAAGTGAATATGTGGGGGTTAGTGAGTGACTGTATATCTGACTCCCAATTACTCCTAGTATTGCATCATCAGAAACGACAGGCTTCCCTCCATTAGTGCTGAACAATTCATCAAAATAAACAGAAAATATGTCCTATTCTTATTTTCAAAGGCAATTTTTGCAAATGGTGTCAAAATACCATTTTAAATATAATACTGTGGCTTTAAAGGAAACATTGTTTGGTACAGATCCCAACAAAGTGTTCTAAAGGAAAGTGGGATGAATGAAGAGGAAGCACTACGAAACAAGTATCCTTCAAAATAATCTGTCTCCACACTCATCGACACTCATCTGCAGCAAACTGTCCTTTCTAACATATTCCTGTTTTTCCATTTCCCTTCTGTCATTTCTCCCTCTCCTACCTTTATTCAATCTCAGCTCCTCTGAGCGTGCTCCCTGTAGAGAACTGGGGCAGTCATGTGTGTGTGAGAGTATATTATTGCAAGTGTGTATTAGTGCGAGTGTATATTAGTGCGAGTGTGTATTAGTGCGAGTGTATATTAGTGCGAGTGTGTGCGAGTGCGAGTGTATATTAGTGCGAGTGTGTGTTTCTGGCAATGAGCCAGCACTGAAGAGGGATGGGCCCATCCAAGACGGAGTGAGGACGTGCAGCCCACTTCGCTCAATACTGAACCAGCACACAGATGTACACAGTGCATCATTTCCTACACACAATGTTTTCATTTTGAAACAGTAGCATGAACACTTGCAATAAATACTACCTTTGAGAATCCTCAGATTCAAGCATTGTTATTTTCTCAGGGTGATGTCATAAAATCCAATCAAAGTTTCATTCAAAAACCTCAATGAAGCTTGGAAAAAAAAAAAAAAAAAAAAAAAAAAAAAAAAGAGACATTTGGTGACTCCCAAATAATATAACATACTTCGCTAAATCAGGAATTACTCCATCCACCACACAGCCTCTAAGTTTAAATGCAAAACAACACCCATTGTATGCCGATGTATTAAAACGCATAATAAGAAGTCCTGTATGTCTGCAGAAGGACAAAGCCCAGGATCAGATAGCAGTACGTCCCTGAAGGGAATCAGGACTCTCAGAGAACATTAGATCCATAGGCTCCATTCAGAAAAGCCGTCTGGATCTTTATGGCTCACAGGTGTCAGGAGATAGTAGACGAGGTTTAGCTCAGACACGGGACAGATGATCCACCAGCCATTGTTAATCTGAGGACTAGTGAGGTCAAGCCCGTTTAGGCAGGAAGGAGGCTTCTGGGACTAGACAGCAGGTACACAATGCAGACGGGCACGAATGGAACATGATTTCCCCGTGTTAATGTTGTCATTCACTGCAGAAAAACAGCTGGACGCATGGAAACAGAGGATTCATAAACATTATTTGTTGGCAGATTCATTTTTAGATGTTTGTAAAACTAGGTCTACTCTTAGTGTATATTTGTCTTGACCTCGTGCATCTACAGGGAATATTCTAATAACATTAAATGCTGCATTACTACAACTGTTGTAGAAACTGAACTAAGTGTGACAGTATTACGTTTTTTAAAGAACTACAATTCCCTTGATTCAATGCAGTTCATATCTCCCATTGCTGAAGCTGAAGCAATCCAATCATATCTTTCAATACATCAGTGCAGTTTAGCATAAGTTATAGTCAATGTTTCACTCCAAAACATAAAGGAGACACATGGTGTGGTGTCGGACTGATAACTGCTTCTAAAGATCCTTATCAGGCCCTGCTTGACCCGACCGTGACCTGAACCAAAATGAACAACATGACTCCCATTTCATAGTGTTACACAACATCCAACCGTTTAGATTTACCTTTAAGCTCGACTCGTAGTCGGTGTTGACTTTAAACATGAGTCCCAGTCTCAGGTGAATCTCTTTAGCTCTGGAGAAGCTGGGGTCGATGTAAAGCACCTCCTGGAACGCTTGGATTGCCCTGGAAGAGAGATACAGATGCAGAGTTTGTTTAGTAAGAGAGCAAATTTAAATACTAATATTTAACACTAATGGCGAATGTGAACAGTTATACAATCCCCGTGCCTCATTCTTCTATCAACAGGTAAGATTGATCAGCGGAGGTTTCACAAACATTCAGCAGCGCTGGACAAACAAACATTACAATCCGACTCAAAACTTCAACATCCATCATTTAGTATGACTGTGACTATCTTTCTTTTTTGGAAATCTCATTTTAAAAACCATTCTGCAGAAATCAGGAATAGTTTCCTGCTACATTAAAGCAACAGGAAGCCGTTTATTGAGCAGGTGTGTCAGTTGATTATAGCTTTTAGCTAGCTACCTCAATTTGTTGTTTGTAACCCAACTGCTAAACCTCACAAGTTATTCTTGTGGCGTTTCTTGCAGTTACCGGACCTCTTCCGGTGCAATTCCACCAACCAAGCACCAATCCAGATTAGCATGTAGCATGTGAAATGCAAGACGGACCCGATCGGATTGGTGATCTGGCTAACAGATGCACATATGGGGCTAAAAGCACGCCAAATAGGACCTATGCCGTTACGATAACTGAGAATTTTATTCATCGTGCATTTTGAAAAGAAATACATAACCTGTAGTTTATTTTATGATCCCAAGGTGGAGGATTTAATATTCCATAGCACTGACCTAAACAAATCTAACTGACGTCACTATTGTTAAAACTAAAACAAAGAGTTCTGACTCTTCAAATGTTCATTTATTGATTTCTAGTATTGTACATTTAAAATTAAAATAATTATCGCAAAATCCTATAGAAAAGCAAAATAATAAAAATATATTAAATACTCAATACAAAAGCTTTATAGAACCAAAAGCTTGGTTCTGCTTACTCTGCAGATAAAACACAAAGACAACAGGCATATAGTAGAGCGATATAAAAATGGAAAAGGGTTTAGGGACAGTTTTTCTACTTATAGTGCACGAGGAAGGTTTTTCTATACTTTGGCTTTTATAGAGAAACAGAAACCCTATCAAACGTTTGGCATAATATCTCATCTCTACATCGCAGCCTGTGAGTATTCGGCCTTCTTGGAGACCCTGAATGGAGCCTTGCAGGGGGCTCCAGTAGGGGACTCCGTAGTCTTGCTGGGAGACTTCAACGCACACGTGGGAAACGATGGCGACACCTGGAGAGGCGTGATTGGGAGGAAGGGCCTCCCTGATCTAAACCCGAACGGTCGTTTGTTGTTGGACTTCTGTGCTAGTCATGGAATGGCCATAACAAACACCATGTTCGAACATAAGGATGCTCATAAGTGCACGTGGTACCAGAGCACCCTAGGCCAAAGGTCAATGATCGATTTCGTAATCGTATCATCTGATCTGAGGCCGCATGTTTTGGACACTCGGGTGAAGAGAGGGGCGGAGCTGTCGACTGATCACCATCTGGTGGTGAGTTGGATCAAGGGGTGGGGGGAAGACTCTGGACAGACCTGGTAAACCCAAACGGGTAGTGCGGGTGAACTGGGAACGTCTGGAGGAAGCCCCTGTCCTGGGGATCTTTAACTCACACCTCCGACGGAGCTTTTCAGCCATCCCTGTGGAGGTTGGGGGCATTGAACCTGAGTGGGCGATGTTCAAAACCTTTATTGCTGAAGCTGCGGTGATGAGCTGTGGTCTCAAGGTCTTAGGTGCCTCAAGGGGCGGTAACCCTCGAACACCGTGGTGGACCCCGGTGGTCAGGGAAGCCGTCCGACTGAAGAAGGAGTCCTTCCGGGTTATGTTATCCAGGAGGACTCCGGAAACAGTTGCAGGGTATCGAAGGACTAGAAAGGCGGCAGCTTCTGCTGTGTCAGAGGCAAAGCAGCGGGTGTGGGAGAAGTTCGGAGAAGGACTTTCGGTCGGCACCAAGGTGCTTCTGGAAAACCATCCGGCACCTCAGGAGGGGGAAGCGAGGAACCATCCAAGCTGTGTACAGCAAGGGTGGGACCCTGCTGACTTCAACTGAGAAGGTTATCGGCCGCTGGAAGGAGCACTTTGAGGAACTCCTGAATACGACTAACACGCCCTCTATGGTTGAGGCAGAGCTGGAAGCTGATGGGGGATCATCGTCAATTTCCCTGATGGAAGTCACTGAGGTAGTCAAACAACTCCACAGTGGCAAAGCCGCAGGGGTTGATGAGATCCGTCCAGAAATGCTGAAGGCTTTGAGTGTTGAGGGGCTGTCTTGGTTGACACGCCTCGTCAACATTGCGTGGAAGTCTGGGACAGTGCCTAGGGGTTGGCAGACCGGGGTGGTGGTTCCCCTATTTAAAAAGGGGGACCAGAGAGTGTGTGCCAACTACAGGGGTATCACATTTCTCAGCCTCTCTGGTAAAGTCTACTCCAAGGTACTGGAAAGGAGGGTTCGGCCGGTAGTCGAACCTCTGATTGAAGAGGAACAATGCGGATTCCGTCCTGGTCGTGGAACAACAGACCAACTCTTTACTCTTGCAAGGATCCTGGAGGGGGCCTGGGAGTACGCCCATCCGGTCTACATGTGTTTTGTGGATCTGGAGAAGGCGTATGACCGGGTCCCCCGGGTGATACTGTGGGAGGTGCTGCGGGAGTATGGGGTGAGGGGGTCACTTTTGAGGGCTATCCAATCCCTGTACACCCAAAGCGAGAGTTGTGTCCGGATACTCGGCAGTAAGTCGGACTCTTTTCCCGTGAATGTTGGCCTCCGCCAGGGCTGCGCTTTATCACCAATCCTGTTCGTGATTTTCATGGATAGGATATCGAGGCGTAGTCGTGGAGGAGAGGGGTTGCAGTTCGGTGACCTGAGGATCTCATCGCTGCTCTTTGCAGATGATGTGGTCCTTATGGCATCATCGGTCTGTGACCTTCAACAGTCACTGGATCGGTTTGCAGCCGAGTGTGCAGCGGTTGGGATGAGGATCAGCACCTCCAAATCTGAGGCCATGGCTCTCAGCAGGAAACCGGTGGATTGCCTACTGCGGGTAGGGAATGAGCCATTACCCCAAATGAAGGAGTTCAAGTACCTCGGGGTCTTGTTCGCGAGTGAGGGGACAATGGAGCGAGAGATTGGCCGGAGAATCGGAGCAGCGGGGGCGGTATTACAGTCACTTTACCGCACCGTTGTGACGAAAAGAGAGCTGAGCCAGAAGGCAAAGCTCTCAATATACCGGTCGATCTTCGTTCCTACCCTCACCTATGGTCATGAAGGCTGGGTCATGGCCGAAAGAACGAGATCACGGGTTCAAGCGGCCGAAATGGGTTTTCTCAGACGGTTGGCTGGCGTCTCCCTTAGAGATAGGGTGAGAAGCTCAGCCATCCGTGAGAGACTCGGAGTAGAGCCGCTGCTCCTTTACGTTGAAAGGAGCCAGTTGAGGTGGTTCGGGCATCTAGTAAAGATGCCACCTGGGCGCCTCCCTAGGGAGGTGTTCCAGGCACTTCCAGCTGGGAGGAGACCCCGGGGAAGACCCAGGACTCGGTGGAGAGATTATATCTCCTCACTGGCCTGGGAACGCCTCAGGATCCCCCAGTCGGTGCTGGAGGATGTGGCCCGGAGAAGGGAAGATTGGGGTTCCTTACTGGAGCTGCTGCCCCCGCGACCCGACCCGGATAAGCGGTAGACGATGGATGGATGGATGGATGGATGGATACATTGCAGCTTCTGCTTTTTGTAGATACAACTGTACACGTGTGTGTGTACGACAGCTCAGCTACTTTTCTTAGACTGTACATGTTAACTATAATTCCACACACTATTAAATGGGAAATGTAACCCTAAGCCTTGATCTCATTTACATCTGGTACCAACATGTGATCTGTATGTGAACACCTTATTTGGATAACAACATCTGATCATGGGCCTTTGCATTAACACCTGGTTTTAAAAAGTGTTGTCGTTATTTTAATTTTGCTTGCGTTGAGATTGAATTTCAAAATGCAAATTCTGTGGCTGCCGGGTAAAGAACTGGAGCTTCTCTGTACGAGCTCTGCTTAGGTTTTTCTGAACGGTCTGACGTGATGGAATAAATGTTAACCGACATGTAACTGGATAACTACAGTCGCGAAACACTGAATTTCATAATGACATTGAGAAAGAAAATGAAAGTTGAGGCTTCCGTGGTTTTTGTTCCGCGTTACATAGCTGGACGTAGAACTTTATTTCATGATCGACTCTTCCCTTTGGCTGCTTGAGCTAAAGTTAGCTTCCCAGTCTGAGTGGACAATAACTTCACAGCCCCAAATCCCCGAGGTCTTGATTCAGGGCTTTTCAGATGATAAGCTTCCAACGGTGCTTAAAAGTTTAACTGGACGATTCAACGTCCTGTTCCCCAACGACCAGCTGTCAGTTCTTTACCCTCTACGCCCGAAGAGAAGGATGGTAAATACTTGATGGGAATCAGTCAGCTGGATTGCTTAGAAACAGATTCACCACTGTAATACTGTAGGTTGTTTTTCCAAGAGAAGAAAGACACCATATTATACAGCGTGGGGTTTCTTTCTTAAAACCATGGTTGGCCTATAATAAAGGAAGTCTCCAGCAAACAAACAGCACCCAAGAGCCAAGAGTTTGGTCAACTACAGGAATCTGTTAATGAACTACAGCTGACAGTTGTTATTGTCAGCAGAGTATTCTTTCACCTTCAACAGCGTGTTAAGAAACAGTTAATAACGTCTGTTATAGTGACCCGGTGACATTTGGTGACAAAACTTCAGGTTGACATTTCAGCACAAGAATGAATTTGTGGCTCATTGGTTGAAATGAAGGATCCAGTGTCTGCAGAGATGATCTGGTCTCTGACCGCAGGGCTTCAGAGGAGATAAGAGCGGACACACTGAAAGGGCTGCTGTCGTGTTAGCAATAAAAGTTCCGCTCCTCTTAATATTGAAATAAACTAGTTTACAGAAAGCATATTGAGCTGAACACGGGTTTCTGATTGAACCCACTCATTGTGTAGCTATGACAACAATGGCAATTGCATGTCAGCATGAAGCCTTTCTCCTGTATGAAGTGGCAGAGCACTGAGCTCACTGGATTCCCCCCCCCCCCCCCCACACACACACTGAACCCAATGGCCCCATTCCCTCCTCCCCGTCTTCCTGCGCCGCCTCCTCGTTTATCTGGTCCCTCCCTCCCTCCCTCTGCGTTCCCCCTCTCCTCCCTCACTGGCAGAATCCAGAGCGAATGCTTGGAGAGCATAGCTCTTCAACAGAATAGGTTGTGACACACAGCGTAAGGCAGCCAAAAGATGAGCGAAGAACCACTCCCTCCTTTAGAAAAGGGCATCTGACAGCAAAACAACTGCACATTTTTCCAAATAGGTCAGGTAAATAACACCAGTTGGCTCCATTAGCGCATGGTACTTCTAAGCTAGTACTTTCTTGGTGTGAGGCTTGTTTTGGATGAGTTTTAACCATGAAACTAGTGCTGTGTATTTGGAAGAATCTTGCATTAAAAACGATATCATGATACAGGGGTTACGATTCAATATAACGCAATAATGTAAGCAACTTATTGGTATAAAAGAAACACACCTTCATCAGCATAGAATCTGAGTAAAAACTACGTTGTAATTTAATGTGGGACAGTGGGATCTGCATTTATCGCAGTCCCTGCCACACCAAACATCATAGCATGACACTGTCTGCAACAGATGTTTGCATGTTAAGTACTAATACAAAGGATTCAGTGTTTTTGAGAATCGGTGCAATATCACAAAACATAATACTGTGAAACTCCAGTGTATAGATATTTTCTACATGGAACAAACACATTTTGAATACAGTCACAAGTTGGACAGTTGGACCAGTGTTTCTCCCGCTGAGCACAACATTCACCATTTGACAGCTCAGCATTCCTCCGGGCCTTGGCCTCAGGGTGACGTAATCCCTCTTCGCAAACCCAACATGACACCCTCCCTTCCCCCATTAACACATTCCCCGGGCTTCAGAGATGGGGACACACAAAGTTGGCAGGGCAGCAATACTGGAGGCCTTCAAGGTCATAGATGAGGTAGAGGAGCAGCAGTAGGAAAAACTGAGGAGAAAGTTCACTGCAAGCCAGAAGAGGTGAAGGAGGTGTCAGAGCTGAAGGCTTCAGAACCAGTGTGAACGGCTAGCTTGTTACACCTGCCACTACAGAAGCAAACTTAACTGAGAACCTAAATGGGCAGTGATATTAGCAGGTCAGTGTCATCTTAAATGCACCCAATCCCAAACTGTGTAATAGAGTTAATGATGAGCGAAAGCAAAAGGTCGACAAAATGACATGGAGTTCAATTCAAAAGAAAGTTTCCATTCATTAAGCAGCTTGACTTCAAGAATACAGATTTGAGTGTGTGACTGTGTTGAGGTAGAGTTCTGAAATGGTGCCACCTCACTCTTTACAAGCATAATGTAATTAGAAGAAACTGGTGAAGATTATCACGCCAATCGTAGCCGTTCGTGGCAACGAGAGAAAAGCCGTTAGTGATTCTGGGCTCCCTCTGGGAGATTGGGCTCACTGCACACGATGTAGTCCCAAAATAAATCTGCATGATTAAAAGCACACGTTTGATAACACAACCCCCAGGAGAAACTGAGCCACTGGGTGTAAATAAAGGGCCCACCTAGGTCTCTACTGAAGAGGCTGACGTGGCCTGTACAACAGAACACCTAACAGTAGAAATACTGGATGGTACTTGAGAAATTCTTTCCTTTTTTGGGAAATCCCCACAACATTGACAGCAGTTGCAGAGACGGTTAGAGTTGCAACTAAATCGATTAACAAAAAGCGATTAATCGTTAATCACGACATCTGTGCGTCCTGGGAGAGGGATCCCTCCTCAGTCTCTCCCTGAGGTTTCTTCCATTTTTCTCCTTTAATTATGGGGTTTCTTTTAGGAAGTTTTTCCTTGTGCGTTCTGAGGGTCTAAGGACAGAGGGTCTAAGGACAGAGGGTCTAAGGACAGAGGGTCTGAGGACAGAGGGTCTGAGGACAGAGGGTCTGAGGACAGAGGGTCTAAGGACAGAGGGTCTGAGGACAGAGGGTCTGAGGACAGAGGGTCTAAGGACAGAGGGTCTGAGGACAGAGGGTCTGAGGACAGAGGGTCTGAGGACAGAGGGTCTAAGGACAGAGGGTCTAAGGACAGAGGGTCTAAGGACAGAGGGTGTCGTATCCTGTACAGTCTGTAAAGCACACAGACAAATGTAATAATAATAATTTGTGATAATGGGCTATATAAATACATTTGATTTAAAGTTATCTTCGTGCAAAAATGGCAGACCATGATGTCGTCATCCGCTCAAATATGGAGATTCCTGTTTGATGTCATATTAAAGTCTTTGGATTTAGGACTAACAAAACAAAACATTTAAAGCAACATGATGTAACAACTGAGATATATTGCCCCGACAGTTTTAGAGAGCAACACGCCTCTATCATAAATATCAACAGCTGTAACTTTACACATGAATTAGTTACAATTACATTATTTATGATCAAAAATAGCCAGTCAACAACTTTACTAACACAAACATCAACAAGTGCAACAACACAAGACATAGCGAGCCAGCTAGTATTACCAACCCGGCTCCTTGCCCGTGCTAGCGGTGTAAACGTCAACACTTCCCCGGTGCGCTGAGCTCCCACTTCTGGCAGCACGGCTAACTGAGCTAACGGTTAACTAACTGACAGCAGCTACAGTTAGTTACTTTAGCAACAAGTAAAGCTTTCTGTCCATCAGGAAACTCAGCCGGAGGATTTTCTGCATAAAATATCATCCAGTTACACCAAATTTGATTAACTCATTACGCACGGGAGATTGCACGACCCGCTCACCGACGTTACAGTGCAAGAACTTGTGTTCGGGGAGCAGCGTGGCACCGACGGACACCATTCTCCACATATTCAGTGCAGCATCAACATGATTGTAAAGCTGTTCTTTTAAAAAGGTAAAATAGTTACATTATGTTGCTTTAAAAGAGATCACCTTGGACTATGAGAAACAATGAATCTAGAAAATAATCTGCAAACTTATCGAGAATGAAGATAATCGTTAGAGGGAGTTTAAATGAACAGCATGGTTTAATTCTTAACAGACTGGGCTTGGACTGAGAAAATAGATCAAATAATTGTTTAAGTGGCAGCTTACTAAAGCAGAAAAAGCTTCATCACTGGGCACAAAGGTAGCAGGAAAAGACGGATAATGCCGGGCCAGCTGCTACAGTTTGACATATTGGAGAGTCGTCTCTTCTATCTCCACTAATATGGGCTATGGGTTTTATTTGAGGACACTTCAGTATGTACAATTCTTCCCATAAGATCTCTTATCAAAATGTTATGACGACAACCACACAAATCATATTTCCCTGCTGAGGAACACAGAACATTATATCCTTACTGACAACTCACAAATATACCCTAATAAAAACTGTCTATTTGTGTCCAGTACATAGAGGCATTTATTGTTATCATATCCACTCCATCATGAAATCTAAAAATTGATTCACAAAGTTTACACACAAGTCACATAAATGCGTAAAGAGCAGATATTCACTACATTAACAAAAGGCCTCTACAATCCAAGACCCTGGTATTGTACATGCTGGATCATTAATCATATTAATCACACCTGTGCTTTTCCTGATGGGAATCAAAAAGTTTGCTGTGAAAAAAACCACCACGTTAATCCAGATAAGATTAGTTAACGAGAGCAGGAAAGGTTCCCGTTAATTACGCTCCTTATTCTTAACTGCACTCATCAAGTGCAAATTAAATCAGGTCGGTGATAAACAAGACATATTCCCAAATCTCTTATCCTGCACATTATATGAAGAACTCTTCAGACAAACGTCTTCTACAAGGCATGTTGGTGCATTTTCAAAATGTTTTCAATTCTGCCATTACACGCAGAGCGCTGATGAAGTTCAATAACAAATGTTAGCTGAAACGGGCCCCATGTGCCCTGAACAGGACTGCTGCTCTACTCAGTCCCCACAGATGACCCTCACACCCCATGAAGTCTTAAAGACGTTTTCTCAAATGACCTCCGGACAATATCCAGAGTCAGGTCCGCACGTTGTCCGTAGTTTTCCTTTCACACATGTAGCTCACAACAGGAGATTCTCCATGTCAGTATTCTCACTTTATATCCATACTGTTTGGTTAGGCGAGGGGCGGAGCTTGGGTAGAGCGTGCAGGAGGCACACCATGACGTGGATTACACCTCAGACACTTAGCCGCCATAACCACCGAGTCTCTCGCCTTTTCTTCAATTTGTCTGACGTGTCGATGTCGGCCCTTATACCGACAGAAATACCAAAATCTCGTCGACTCTCCAGTGAATGACTCGGAGAATTGGGTTCTCACACACAGCTCCTCCGGGTAATGTCTATACAATGTCAGGGTTGCAGTGCATGTGTGAAAGGAGCTTAAGAGAATTCATATAAATTCCATCAGTCTTTGAAAGTGAGATTGATGTTTAACCTAGCAGACTGGAACCAGCTAGCCTCCACCACAACAACAACAGCTCCAAGTTTGTTGTGTTCAGATATTGCATCTTGTTAGCAAGTAAGACAGTCGTCCACACGTCCAGGAATTATATCAGGATCATTTTTTTGTACAAGTTACGAAGTGTGCAAAGATGTGAGACCCAACGACTGATGGCCAGTAAAGAGCTTGCACTTCACGAATTGCACTACTACTGCTATTGCTGCTGCTACTAATACTACTACTGCTACTACTAATACTACTACTGCTGCTGCTACTACTACTACTGCTGCTACTAATACTACTACTAATACTACTACTGCTACTAAATACTACTACTGCTGCTAAATACTACTACTGCTGCTAAATACTACTACTGCTGCTAATACTACTACTACTACTGCTGCTACTAATACCACTACTAATACTGCTAGTAATACTACTACTACTGCTGCTGCTGCTACTAATACTACTACTGCTGCTACTAATACTACTAATACTGCTGCTGCTACTAATACTACTGCTCTGTTATTTTCTGTTTTTCGGGTGTAGCATTAGACTAGGCTACAATTGCATTTCGTTGTGCAGCCCTGTGTTGCAAAATATTAATACATGATCCTTGAATAACTGCGTGTTAAGCCACAATGTTTCATTGCATATCAACCTAGTGGAGGTAAGCACATGTGTATTTGCCAAATAGTATTTCTTGAAGATGGACTAAAGCTTTGATTAACCACCACGTTTTCAAAACAACACATAAAACCATAATCATTATAAAACTGGTCGATGCGAGGCATGCGATGAAGATTTTTAGTTTTGAAAGCACTTACCACTGAAATGCGTTGTAATGGAAGTAAACCATGCCAAGGCCATATAAAAAGGCAGCATTCTGAAAAAAAAAAGTGATAGAAAATTGTTACAAAGAGCAGCATAAAACTTCCTCCACACATTGTTCCCTCCAGTGTATTGCAAGCCCCACCGGGCCTACCGGGCCCGAGCATCAGGGATCTTTAGTTAATGCATGTTTAAGATATAAGATAGATAAAAGTGTGTTACAGAAGTAGCAAACCCCTTTAAGGAATAACTTGTGCGTAGGTCGAGTGTAGCACTAGCAAGTGCGGTTGAGAGAGAGCGAGCGTGTTTGACGGTGAGAAGGAAGCCGACAATTTGTCGGTGAATAAATGCTACGAGACCCAAAACAAGTCCCCGTTGGGTCTTGTCACTCGACCTTTAAGGTGGACCAGCTTCTCTCATTTTGGCGGTGACGTGTAGATTGCTCGAGTAGACAACTACACTTGTTACTGTAAGTAAGTGCAATAAAACCTTTGTGTGTATAAAGCCAATAGTTTATTAATACACCTTGTTCCAACCAGCGTAAACATGTAGAAAACAATATTTCAATCTGCTCAGTCTGCAGTCTCTAAAATCACTTATTTCATCCGAGTGTACTGCCAGACGACAGGCACAACACATGATGAGTAGTTACTCAGCTGCGATGCAATTCAGCCAATGAGTAACACCAACGCACCAAGCATAAACTAATGCATTTCCATCATCAACACAATTATGTTGACACATCTTTCCAGTTAGAGCCCTATTCTACAGCACCACTGCTACCAATGAGCAGTCTGCCCCACACCACCATCTAGCAGAGGGTCGGACCCCACCCCCCCCATTTCACTGTGGAGACCTGTGATGCCGAGGAGCCCAGAGCTGTCAGCTCCGATCACAATCCAACTCTCAGCACCTCCGTTTAATGGCCATTCCAAACAGTGAAACATCAAACCAAAACGGGCCTATTCATCCACACAGAGAGCACGGAGAGGACAGGCTGGTCACCATCACATCACAGCTGATCGGACAATTCAACCCCAGGAACTGTGGGAAATCTAAACTGAGGCTTATATTTCTGCAAATCATACTAAAACATTGTAACACATACAATGTAAGATGCAGCTCAGCCAAATGACAAACGCTGTACTATAGCTCAGGTATCGTGGCCAATCATTTAGTCGATCGTCCTGATCACAGTAACATTAATAACAGTTTGGCATTAAGAGAAACCTGAAAACATACAATACATAAAGACGTCACTATGTGAAGTAACACATGCCATGACACCTTTGTGTGAAGGATCTCGGTGGGATCTCAACTACTTTAGCGTTCCTTAGCATCGAGTTTTGAATTCACTGTGCCGACACTACAGAAGAGAGAGATGAGGAGACACGTAACATGATGCATTTAATGCTCATTACTCCTTTCAAAATGCTGAGTTTTGATCGCATACACACCACAGGCTGTGAGCACAGCTGCTCTGCCGGGCTGTGCTGGTTGAAGCTGTGACTGGATGAACTAAGTAGTTGAATGTAAGGAGCGATGGATATGGCTGAGACTACTTTTTACTGTCCTATTAACATTAGCATCGTTAAGCCGCACAGTACTTGAACCCGCAGTGCTTTCATGAGATGTGACAGAAGTTTGACCAATAAACCACAGGAGTTCAGGACAGTAGCTTCAGTACAACTCTCAGCCGGCACAACCACGTCAACGACCAAAGCACAGCCGCGGCTTCAGACACAGTCACAGCCAATGTCCGTCTCACTCAGCTTCAGCAGCAGTAAGAGAAAGAGCTGGTTAACTGAAGGTCCCGATCAGACGGAGCTTGTTCTGGTAGCCTGGGGCGCCTTTTTGTAACGGACTTCAATGAGAGTGAAGCGTTTTGTTCGCTGCTTTGCACCCAACGTCTTTGCGTTCCCCCCCCCTCATTGTCTGATCGGATGACTTGAGAGTAGAGAGACAACAAGTGGTTTGTGCTAGGCCAACGTTAGCTCACTTTTAACGTAGCCATAGGAAAACTGCACGACAAATATGAGCAAATTGTAGCCTCGACTACTTTCGGTAAGGTTTCAAATAAGCAACTGACTAGCTGTTAGCTAACATCCCTTTAATTAAATACATAACAGGCTGACAACCGGTCCAGTCTTGTGTGCACAGCACTCTTTCTAGCCCCAACCAACACATTTCAACACGTCGCAGTAGAGTCCACTTGGTGTCGTCCGTGTACAGTGATACGATTCTCATTGTCTCTGTATATCAGCACATTGGACTGGAAATTAAACACTGACATTACAGTGCCGAGTTTCAGCTTTAAGAGTGTCTGAGCGTCCCAGTTTTAGGGCACTGCAGCAGAGAGATGATCCTCAACATGTCGCTAACATGTCGCCATTTAAGTCTGGGTTGCCCTTACTGAAGCGCAGACTAAAAGCAACAAGTGAAGATGGCTGCAGGCTTGATAGAGCAGGAAGAGTACCAAGTAGGACTGAACAATTAATGGAAATGTTATCAAAATTAAGCAATAAGCCCCGCTGCAATATTAAAATGGCAATATTTGTTAAAGACGAAATGTATATCAAAATACCGTTTTAAATTCAATATTGTCACGTTATAGAGCTGTCCTGGCCTACACATCATATTCAACAGCAGACAACACCAACGGGTTTAGAAAGTCGCAAAGAAATATGGACAATGGACTACAAATAGTGCCGGTAATATTGGATGTTGTAAACCATGTAGTGCGGTGCAAACTCACCTTCCAGTAGTCCGACTGTAAACCGAAGTACCTCTGGTATGCAGATAATGCTGAGAAAATGGTGAGATGAAGAAGCAGGGAGAGACACGGAAAGAGATAATGAGCAGTTAGTGACAACGGAGCTGCACTTTAACACTTCCCAGCGGGACGGTTTTACAGAGCAGCACAAAGTGTCTAATCAGAGTAATCCTTTGTCGGCAGGTTTGTAGCAGTTCATCAAAATAATGAGTGTAGAAAATCAAAGCAACAACAGCACACACCATATGACTAATCGTGAAAAACTAGCAATCAATCTTTATTCTATTCTTCATTTGGATCCCCGTTGGCTTCCACAAAGAGCCCCCCAGTCTCCCTGGGGTTCACATGAGAACTATTTAACAGACATCATCTTTTCAGACTCATATGTTTGAGTTATTAAGATGCTATGCGGTTATAAGTCAGCTCGATACTTTAAATAATGATAGAAAAGAATAAAAGCTGTATTATTAGTCCTAGTGACTGAACAAAACTCCACATTCTAACAACTTCATCTGCTTGGACATCGTCTCTGAAACAGATGCAGTCTGGTTCTGAGTGGAATAGCTGTCTTTAAATATCATCGAGTTTAAAAGTTTTGCTTTTGAGCTGCACGTGTTGTTCATGTTTCCCATTTCTGAAAATGGTTGCTAATGGCAAATTGGCAACAGTTACCGTCGAGCCCTTTCACACAGCATCAATAACACAAGCCAAATATAAAAACAAGAAGATAATCAATTGATGGTCAGATACATATGTGGATTGAGGATTTACACATGAGACTCTCACCTTTTGGATAGTCCTCCAGCAGGAGGTTGAAGTGGCCCAGCTGACAGAAAATGTCAGGGTCCACTTTCCCCTCTGCTTTCAGGATGAGGGCATCATAGCAGCTAACAGCCTAAATGAAAGAGCAGCGCAGAGTTAAAGGGGCTACAGGAACAGCTGCAATGCAGAATACAGAGTTAAATGGTTGAAGGATCCTATGCATGTTACACAAAGAAACATCAAGTTATAAAAGGGTTGATGTGGCAGATTTTGATTAAAGCTTGACCTTAACGCTTGGGCTAATAGCTTGGGTGGTGATCTCACACACAGAGGACTGATATACGACCAGAGTGGTGCGTTTCCATGCCTCAGAGCTGTTTTGCATATTACCAGCTGAATGCCCTCGTCAGTCAGTCGGTCAGTATTTTAACAACGGCTAAACAAATTACTCAGCTAGCCCATACTGCAGCCACTGAAGAGGAATGAGTGTGTGTGTGTGTGTCACAGTCTACAAAATAAGGTCATAGGAAAATGATTCAGGTAAGTAAAAAGGGGTAGAGCCCCACCTCCAGCATAGAGCTCATCTTGGGGAGCTTTGCCCTCACTAAAATAAAATGGTGACCAAAGACAACTTTCAAAGAATCAAATGATTCACAAAATGTATTCGTCATAAAACTAAAAGCCTGAAGTTACGCAGACCTTCCCGTCTTTATGCATTATCATGTTTTTAACATAAGTGAACGCACACTTCCGTTATCTGGTTATAAACAGCAGCACTCTTGCAAGAATTGGAAATCCAGCTTGATGGCGTATAAATGTGCTTCTTGTTTTGAGGAACTTGCAGGTAACATCTGATCCTTCTGAGTCCCATGCAGCTCTAGCATAGACACAGGGAGCATACGATTGGGGGCATATGTGCAGCACATGGTTGCATGTATAAAACCGAGGGAAGTCTCATATGGTCGACTATGATTCTGTGAAACCATCAAACTTTGACACTTTACTGGTAATGTCTGATCACAACACAGCAATTTTCCCATTTTGAGGTAAATATTGGGATTTCATCCCGTTCGTGCACCGCAAAAACATTTTCTAAATCTTCATGAATGGTGTTGCATAATTTACGCAGTCATTGCAATATGCAAATATTTAATAAAAGATTCTGTATACTCAACAAAATGTGTAAGCAACAAGATGGACCTCAGCTGGGGTTGTAATAAAACATACATGAATCATTAATCACGATGTTGATTTGAAAAGATGGGATCTACAAACGTGTTAAAGTCTTTGAACAAGTGTCTTGGTGTAACATTTATGAGTTTTAAAATGAAATCACATTTTGGGTAGACTTATGACAAGTATTTGCCGAAAGAATCTAAATTAAATCACGTTGTGATTAAAGAATCTATTCTCACAATCATAAATCCTTCACAAATACACCAGTTGCTCACACGTGTGCGTCACTAAGGCAAATAAAAAACATGCACTATAGCACACATGTTGGACGTGCTGACAAAAAGCCTAAACGTTGTACTACTTGTCTTTGTGCTGCAGGGGTTAGCTAAGGCCTAGCAGAGCACCCTGCAGAGAAACATTATTCAGCAAACAAAATACACATACTCATGCATCCTAGGAAAGCTATACTGGGATGGTCCTAAAGTGAACTAGAAAAGTGCACTCAGAGTGCAGCGCTCCATCTGGTGTTTCTCCCTCTCCCTTCCCAAACAAAGACCATTTGAATCTCACTCACACGTCTCTCTAAGCTCCCTTACATGTAAGATGATGGCAAAGATAACAAAAAGGGGATTCATCCATCTTGTATAATGTCTAACGTTAGATATGAGGTATGGAATTAATGCAGAGATGCTCTGGTTTAATATTAGTGCAACAGATGAGGTAAGGCTCGTTTTTAGCCTCGCTGATTGCTAGAAATGCCTTTTGCTGTTGAAGCAGTTGGTTACTTGCTGCCCCTACCGGCCGACGAAGAGGACCGAGGAGTCAGAAGTCAATAACGGTATAAAAACATTCAATAAAATGTTTTTATTTTTATTGTGCATCACCCCAACCACAAGAGATCCTTGAGCATGCAGTTGTAAATGTGCACAAAAATTATTCGGCTGATGGGTCAAGTAGTATGCAGGATTAACTGCTGACAGACTGACAGACACAAGACCGAACACATGATCCTCCCTAGGCTTACATCTGGCGGAGATAATTAATTTGTTTTTAATGTTTAGCTGTTGACTTTGCATCAGTTTAAACAGTAACTAATGCTGAACTAATACTCTCCCTTCCCCCACATGTTAAAATGGTAGAGTCCAGAGAGAGGATGCAGAGGGAACTTGGTATCAATATTGATTTAATCCACCAGAGAGATACACAATTATTGAATGTGACACAGGAACACATATTCCACTACAGATGTGAAAGTGTAATGTTATGATGTGGACAGTAGGCCTGCCTGTGCCGACCAGGTATCCAGCAGAGTATGAACGACACCCATTAAAATGGCAATAACGCAGTGCATGCTGAGCCTTATCTGAAAGTACACCCTAACAAAACAACCAGCCAACCCTACAACAAGACACCCAGGAGCCACATGTTGAAGACAGATCCTGCACAGGCAGCATGACGGGGGTACCATGGACTGCATGCACACGGTTGCTACGTGTGCACCAAGCACTTTGCAGGTAGTTAAGTGGGAGCCGCTTAATAATCGATTACCTTTGTTGCAAACACTGAACGCCATCGACGTGATGTGTTTTTTAGGGAACGGAGATTAGCCTAGCCTCTGCTTGCTAGCTAGCAAACGTTTGCTAGGTGTTTTCTTCCCATCCCCGCCATCTTGGGCCAAGTGTAGCAGCAGATATTTTTGAAACCTTACAAAAAGCCCCCACTGTGTGTGTTTGTCCCCCGGTAGTGTCAGCTAAGTGGTGAAATAGTAGCTGTATGTGCGAGTGGAGGAAGGGGAAACCGCTGGGCAGCTAGCCGCTACATGCTAACAGTGAGCTGACGCACAACCCAAACTCTAGCTGCCGGTGTGTCGAGGATGGGACGGATGTTTTAGGTGGGATACAACATTTCTGTCAACTTTAATGCCTCTCCTCTCGTTAAGGAAGTATGCATGTGCGCTGTTGTGTGGCTCGTACTTCTGCAAGTCACAGAACAGTTGGGTGTTACATGTGTTAGCCTCTCCACTACACAGCAGCTGCAACATGCCTCCGTGTGGAGCAGTGTTGATAGCGATGTACATGAAACACATTTCAACTGTCGATACAATGCTACCACCTATTCTCCCCACAACCACGGACACGGCCGTGTCTCACCAGGTGGGGGGGCATCCTTTAGTGTTGGTAAACATTACAGCAAAGCACCGGGTCCGTGTGCATGTGTGTGTGAGTGTTGCTTACGTTCATAACAGAGATACTTGGACAGTCAGCGGCTGCTTCGGCTTCAAAGTTGGGGGGAATTGAGACGTGTGTTTGTCGCTGCTAGCCAGCTAGCAAGAGCTGCGCTGGGAGGTCTGTGCCACTTGTTTCTGGGGGGGCTTTGCACTAACCAGGGGAGAACCATGAGTGGAGACTGGGGTCCTGTTCTGTGGCATACCTTTAACAGCAAGGCCTTCGTTCTGGCGCCATCTTCTTGAAGCCTGTGAAATCCAAACAGTGAACTGCAAGTAGAGGACAGACAACACACAGGCGGTTCCGTATTACTTGTGTGTGTGTGTGGGGGGGGGGGGGATTTATATTTGTTGTTTCAAACTGTGCGAAGAAAAAATACATATTGCAGAAAAGACGCGGGAGAGAGTGGTTAAACAGCAGCAGCATCTAACCTGTCAGTTCCGACCAAGCTCTCTCTCTCTCGCGCTGTTAGCTTCGGAAAGTCCTCTTCGATATCAGTCGCTGTTCCCGACGCCATTTTCTCCTCGTCATTACCAGCAACGCCGAGACTCCGGGCGGCCGCGGCGGTGAGCGACACTCCGCACGATTTCATGGGGAAGAAACTGGAAGGTCGACGGGACCGAGGAACTCCGGCAGAATGCAATAACAACGAAAGAGTTGCACACCTATCCAGAACTAAACCGGGGCGTAGCGTAATTCTTGCCAAATCCTCAAGGAAATGATCCCTTCAAGTTACCTTCCACACTCCTCATTGTACATCACAACACCGCGTGTGTTCCAGTGCCACAGTGTGCATGAAGTTGATGTGATGTTGGGTTTAAGGAGGGAGTGTTACTTGGTAATATCGCAAACTTCCCCAACCATCGGCTCAAAGTTGTTGTAATTGTGTCACATAGGCAAACGCACGCCGCCACCATCGACACGCCCTCTGTCCACCCTGGCCAATCAGCGGCCGGCGTGTGCAGTCACGTGACTGTCTTCCCAGTTGATGTGTTGCGAACACGCGCACGAACACGCGCACGCACACATCAAGATGGGCTTCTCGAAGACCCGCCCCAAGGCCTGTGATTGGTTCCTTATGCTATATTATGATTACGTAACCGTATTTTAAAGCAACCTATTGGTCAATATGGCTGTCAGGTTTGACTATCGGCTGTCAACGATGTTTGTTGCAACGTTGCACATATACAGTACAGATACATTGATTGATTGATTGATATAATAGATAGATATATAGATATATAGATAGATACAAAGATACATAGATAGATACATTGATCGTTTATTTGTATCTGACGGACGAGAATAGAAAACATAGTGAATTATCACTGCATGTGTTTACATGGTACATTACATTTAATTTAGCTGACGCATTTGTCCTAAGCAACTTACAATAATTGCAAACAACCATGAGGATACAAACTCAGAATAGCAAGAATCTTGCAAGTACATTAGCTTCAAATAGGCCAAACCATTAGTTTAATTTCTTTCTTTTTTTTGGCCAAGGTGCAGTCAAAACAGATGGGTTTTCAAACTAAATTGACATGCAGACGCACACAATACGCTGTGTCTTGGTGAAATGATCTTTATGCAGTTTGTTCAAAATGGTAGGAAAAAATAAGCAAAAGATATAAAAAGTCTTACTTTTGTGTTTGTCTAACATAAAGGTTAAGAGATGGATGCTCTTATATTCTTTTTGCCACTTTTAGACCTCCTGAATGCAGTCATCTTTGTTATTCTAGATAGATAGACAGATAGATATTAATTCCATCCAGCCATGCAACACTGTACTGTATGTGTGTAAGGAAGCAAAATGGACTACAACATGTATTCTTTAGATCGGCTATGAATTCTGTAAAGAGAAAAAAGGACCATCAAGGTAAATGTGGTCTATTAAAGGGAACTGATTCTATCAACCACCTCAGAATTCATTTTTAAAAAGTCAGTTTTGATAAACATTTCACATCCAAGTTGAAATTCCTGCTACTATTGTAAAGTTATCCTTTTGTTTTGTTACTTGGAAAACATGCATATATGTATTTATATATTCTGATAATGCCCATTGCCTCATTTAAGCAAGAACATGTTTTGGTTTAATACCTAAACCTTTGGCTGCCCTTAATTACATCTCAATCCCTTTCAGTGCATCTTTGCAGCACATGAGTACTGCAGATCACCAAACATTGCCAGGAGGTCTGACTGCTTACTGTTTAGTCACATTCAGAATGATGTAATATGGGCCTAATAAAAATAATTACATTTGTTTGTTAGTAATAGTAGATGTACAGTTTTGCTCATTCTTATTGATTTGTTTCATAAATAAATAACAGCACTACTTTGTTTATATATAGCTATAAACAAAAATGGAAAGTATTATTATTTAATTGAATTACATTTCTTTGTTCGTAGTAATATATATATATATTTTTAAATAACTTAAAAACTGTGTTGTCTTTGCAACAATATAAAAATAAAGTGTATTATTATTAATAATAATAATAATAATAATAATAATAATAATACAATTATGATTTCTATTATTATTATTATTATTATTATTATTATTATTATTATTATTATTATTATTATTATTGACCCATGTCTCGTCTGTTCGACGTTAAAATTATGCAAATGACGCCGGACGTGTTGCAGGCATCTGAGGACAGACAGCACTCCAAAATGGCGAGCCGCGACAAGGGTAAGCAGGCCTGTAAACTAACTGCATCTCTTTCTGACCCGGGACATCGGCCACTCAGAGCTTTAGAACACCCCAGGCGCGTTGTTTACACTGTTATCTTACATGTGTGTATCTTTGAACCCCCCCGCTGATGCCCGGTGTCTTCAGATGTAGCGCTCATTGCTAACTTTCCAACTGTCGCTTAGCTTTACTTGTGATATGCTAACTTATTGTCCGGCCTAACAACTTTAATAAGTTCTGCATGGAGCTAAACATGGAGCTAAACATGCTAAACATGCTAACATGGAGCTAAACATGCTAAACATGCTAAACATGGAGCTAAACATGCTAAACATGGAGCTATCGTTAGCCACCTCTGTCTTGT
>NC_041375.1:136811-139311 GCF_900634415.1 Cottoperca gobio | reverse complement strand
ATTATAAATCATTGCTGGAAGGTTTTAAAGTGTGTTGACAGCACATGTTTCAGATTAGCTTGTAGCTATGTGTTTCTACATACGCTGCACATCCTTGTGTCTCCTTTCTGTTAAAGCATATGATGTGGGACTTCTTGGATAGACCAGACTAACCCTCTTCAAATACTCTACTTCGCAGGCCAAATAACCATACATATCATCTGAATGAATTGTCATGTAAAGAGTAAAGGCTATCAGAAGTTATTTATTTTGACCAAACTGTCATTACGCCACAAAGAAAGATTCTGCATCATTATCGCTGCCTTAGAAGAATTAAGAGACGTATAATGCTGCTAAATTCACCTTCACATGGCAGGTGGTCTCATCGGATCATCGGTGCCACTGATGTATCTTTCACTTCCAGACATCAGTCATCTCCGGGGTGCTGATGGAAATGAGATTGTTATTCCTTTTTAGAAGGTGCCACATGTTTGATGGGTCACTCCAGCCTCCCCTTTAAGTACTGAAAGATGTGGTTTGTCTACAATGTAAGTTTGATGAACAAATAAAAATAACAAAATCACTTGAATTGTTTCTCGTTTTTGAAAATGTTTGTATGTTTTTACACGTTTGTCTTTTACCTCTTGACCTTGAGTCTTCCATGTCTTTAGAGTCATTACGTGTTATTGTGTTTATTATCTGCGCGGCTTTACTTTCACTTACAGTGCACCACAGGTTTCTGTGCTCAGAGGATATGAACGTGTACGTGCGTCTTTAGTTACAGCAGTGGTGGAATACGTTTTCCAATCTCCATCAGCTGAACAGACAAATCTCTACAACTCTTAAAGATGGTGTAAAGAAATCAATAAAGATCTTAAAAACTGCATATTTTGAAGGTCCAACGTGTCTAATAACCAACCAAATTCAGATTAAAGCAGTAAAAAGTACAATATTTCCCCAAATGCCTTGAAATCCTGAAGTAAAGAATCATATCTACTTTAGTAAATGTACTTAGTTACTTTCCAGCTCTGGACAAAATGAGGCACAGCTCATCCTGAAAGGTGCTGCATGTTCCCAGTTCGGCTTTTGAATGCAACTTTTAAATGAGTTTTAATTTCTGGTTGATGTTTGTCCTCTGTTCTCATTACTCAGAAAATGTACAACATTTGCCTCCAAAAAGGCAGAAGAGGAGAAGTGTACTGGTATACTCCACTGGTTTACAGATGTAGTGAAACGAAAGTAAAACTTGTGCTAATAAATTCCCTCCGTTCTAAGCGTTGCTAAGAGACGCCACCTAACAAAGCGCTTCCATGGTAACCAGTAACAAACCGTTGTTTGTTTATTTACAGCAGCTCGTTGTGTGAAGAAGATAATCAAACATTACAGCCATGGCGTTACCATTTCTACCCGGGAATTCCCGCAATAAACACGTAAGATAACAGCATTCGGTTTATTTAAAATGTTTTGAGGTCAGCTGATGTCAGTTTGGGTAACGTTAGCTCTGCTGCATGTTTAGACGTTAGCTAGCTAGCTAGGCCTAAGCTAGGTAGTTAGCAGGCTAGCTCCTGAGCAAGCTAGCGTTACGTTAGTTAGCTAAATTAGTTTGTATTTAGCTCTTTAACGAGCTGCCCTCATTTATTTGGGTAGTTAACATACACCATTAGTTAATTTTAATTTACTTACAAACTTTACACTTCTGTGTATATTTATAACTTCTCATTATACATCTACATTGTTTACTATTTTAATTCTGCTATTTTATCTACTTTTTTAATTCTGCTATTTATACTATTTTAATTCTGATATTTTATACTATTTTAATTCTGCTATTTTATACTATTTTAATTCTGATATTTTATACTATTTTAATTCTGTTATTTTATCTACTTTTTTAATTCTGCTATTTTATACTATTTTAATTCTTCTATTTTATACTATTTTAATTCTGCTATTTTATCTGCTATTTTAATTCTGCTATTTTATCTGCTATTTTAATTCTGCTATTTTATCTGCTTTTTTAATTCTGCTATTTTATACTATTTTAATTCTTCTATTTTATACTATTTTAATTATGCTATTTTATACTATTTTAATTCTGTTATTTTATCTACTTTTTTAATTCTTCTATTTTATACTATTTTAATTCTGCTATTTTATATTATTTTAATTCTGCTATTTTATACTATTTTAATTCTGCTATTTTATCTGCTATTTTATATTATTTTAATTCTGCTATTTTATACTATTTTAATTCTGCTATTTTATACTATTTTAATTCTGCTATTTTATAATATTTTAATAATGGTGCTTCAGACTCATTTACATCAACACTGTGATTACTGTACTGTAAATGCTCTGTCTACTCTTGTACTATGTTTTTGCTGTGAAGCACTTTGGGCTGCAATTCTTGTATTAAAGGTGCTATATAAATAAAGATTATTATTATTATTATTATTATTATTATTATTATTATTATTATTATTATTATTATTATCTTCATTTGCAATAGGCCTACAATTTA
>NC_041375.1:101811-131811 GCF_900634415.1 Cottoperca gobio | reverse complement strand
TGGGACACGCTTGTCTTATTAACGTCACATTTATTCACAATTACAATTTAGTTCATATTAATCTGGATGTGTAAAGAGAAGTAAATACAGCGTTGAAGGCGCGGCCGTGTTCCTATACAAGTTGCTCAAAACTTCTGAGTATAAATGTACCCGGATCTTTGACATCCATGGAGTCCAAATAGCAAACCCACCAGCGTCTCCTGTAATCCCGCCTCCCAGCTGCTCGGGCTTTGGTTCGTTTACACGAATGGAGGAAGGAAACTAACTCTGGATTCAACTATTAGTGCATTTTACAACTTTTAGGACACAATGATTTAAAAAGGGATATTTAAGTGTTTGTACTGGGAAGTTGATTTACATAAAAAAGATATTTTCCAATGTCAGTCTAAGGGGGAAAGTCTTTTTGGACCCAATGGCGTCACGTTACAGACCTGGAAGATGTAATTCCACCGTTGGCCTGCCGTTGTTCCTCGGGGTTTGGGTCACAGCCATGTTGGTGTTGGTGACAGACAAACAAAACTACATGCTACTACGTAAAGCCTAAGACAAACTGTGACTGTCTTCACTTGCAAAATGATCTTTTAATTTGACAAACATCCTGTGTGTAATTCAAACAGGTTTAACTTTCGTCGTTGACTACCGTACATATGTTTCCTGTGGGAACCTGGAAGAGTTTGTACCTGAATCATCACCAGTTTAGCTAAACCTCCATTCCGCTCTTCTCATCGTCCCCTCTTCCTCCTCCCTCTCCTGCAGACCGGCGCTGTCCACGATGAGTTTTATATGGACAGTGATCTGACTGTTGGCGTGGAGGTGAATGTGTGGGGCAGGACAGTGATCCTCACTGACTGTGACGACTTCACCAAAGACTACTACCGCTCCAAATACGGCATAGGTAACCAATACTGTTGTGTGGTTGATCTTTCTTCTTCAGACAAAATAGGCAGTTTAATGTGCATTTTTCTTCTGTTATGATTTGTTATTGTTTCCTTAAAAGACATAAAAAAAGACATTTCAATGTGTGTTACTGATGGATATTCACAAAAAGACAAAACGAATAATAAAATAGTAAAAAATAAATAAAGACTAAAAACACAAATAGCAGGTTAAAATAAACAATAGATAATCAAATAATTATAACAATTGTAAAAGCTACATTAAAGTAAAAGAATTAAAGACAACAATAATAATAATAATGATAATACAGTATACACATACAAATATACATCTACATACTCAAAGTGCATGTTTCTATAGTAAGGTGTGCAACAAAAAAACTGATCTTATGTAACAATATAAATGTAATAATATATACATTCACTTTTCTTTTTCTAATGAGTGTGACGTGTCATGCCTGCAGTACATTCATCCGAACACTAGGGGGCAGTAAGAGCAAGCGCCGCCAGCAGGAGCTGCGACCCCCCCACAACACTGACTGAGACGTTTGTTCAGAGAATTAAGTATTTTATATCTGTAAAGATCAAACAACTGACATGTTCTGTTTCAGCTTAAACAATAAGCTACTCATGTGTTTCAGGCATGAGAGACCAACACCTGAAGATGAAATATATTCAAGTGACATGAAATGTCAAAATGTCAAAACATAAGATCAGGTGTTGTTGCACAGATAAAACATGTTACTGTAAATCAATCTACTCTTTTTGAGTCGATTAAATATTCAAAGATCATTTTTTTCTGTTTACTACTTCCTTTTATTACATCAAATAATTATATTATATTCTTATTCTATTTGAGCTTGTTTTTATTTTCTATTATCTTGGCTCTTTAATGACCTTTTAATTGTATTTAAATGTCCTTTTATAGTGTGCTTAGTAGAAATATGCTACATAAATAAACTTGCGTTGCCTTAGTAGCCTATATAATGTTATGTGTCTCAGTCGCTCCTTGGTTGGAGGATATACATGTAAGAACCAATTACAAAGTTCAGCCCCACTGTCCGCCTGACATCAGACACTCTGGCCCTGCAGCGCCGGTATGTCCCCTGCCTCCACAGTTAAAGATGTGGGGAGCAGGAGAGGCACAGCGCTCCCCGGCAGGAGAAACCAAAGCTGCTCCTGGATGTAGTCTGCCACCCTGGGCAGGTTTTTGGGTCTTGCTGCATTAGTCACAGCAGTAAAGCAGGAGGAGCCCCCGGTGACAGGCCACTGTGATGGAGGGTCCTGTCTGACTGTGAGCAGCCAGAGGTCAGCTCCGGGTTACAGTCGGACCCAGGCGGCTGTGCTCCTGCATGGATGGATTACCTGCTGCCCTCTGATCATTTCAGCTCTCCTCCTGCGTTTCTTTCTTCTTTTTAAGTGTTTTGTCTTTTCTTTCCTCCTTCTTCCTCTCAGAGGACTTCACCCCAGTGCAGTACAAAGCTCCCCCAGGCCCGAAGCCCCCGAGGCCTGTGCCCCCCTACAACGGCTTTGGCTCAGAGGAGGACTCGCTAAGCTCCTGCCAGGGCCTGCTGCCCAAGCCCCCGCAGAAAGATTTCCACAAGTTTATGGAGAAAGACAGGTTGGATGAGTCACAATCAAACTACACGCTGAAATGTTTGTGTCTGCGTGCGCCAGTGGCAGCCCCCGACTCTGCTTTGTATATGTTCCCCTAGATGTGGCTTAGACAGCAATGTGCTGAATTTCCGAGCCAAGATGGTGACCACCGATCCAGTTGACAGAGAGCGGGTGTTCATCATCTCCTTCTACCTCTGCGATGACGCCATCAGTGTGTTTGAGCGTCCACAGAGGAACTCAGGTAAAGAAAGGTTTGGAGCACAACTGCTCTGAGGACTTCAGACACAAATCTATGACTCTCATGGTAAACATTTGGTTTGTCAGACTCCGTTTCCCCTTCCAGAACCGTCTGACAACAGATGAAACAGATGACGTTTAGTTCATAGACCTACTTTTTTTCGTCAAGGATGGAGATATTCCCATCAGTGTAAATCAATTTCTGACAGTATTTTTTACAAGATGAATGTCATGGGTTCAAGGACTGTGCAGCACGACTCCAAAATGGGATATCCAACCACTGAAACAACAAGGAGTAGAGCTATAGATTCAATTTAGATTTGAATAGAATTGAACAGTTAAAACATATTGCCAACATGATAGAAAAATAAAGGCCAGGGCTTTAACAAATGTGGACCAAGTTACTTGTCGAGTAGATTTTCAGTGAAAATTATGAAATTAATAATGTTTAAACATCATGCTTCCCTCAGGTGTGCTTGGTGGTAGGTTTCTGGAGCGTGGTCGTGTAAAGAAGCCAGGCCAGGAGCTGTTTAAGAGCCGGCTGTCTGAGTATTTTACAGCTCAGGATCTGTACGTCGGAGCGACCCTCTGCCTCAACAATAGGCACTTCCAACTTCTGGACACTGATGAATACACCTTAAACTACATGGAGCGACATGCTGAGGAGGTAGGGAGCGAGCTGTGGTTTTCTAAGGTTCTTGTTGGGTTTTGCATCAAGTATCGCAAGCAGTGGTGGTCTCTGGAGCTAACATGATTACACAACTTTCGTTTTGTGTGTATTTTATCTAAAGTTCCCAAAAGCCAACGTGGGAAACATCCTCAGTAAACTACGGTCCATTCAGGAGGAGAAACGGAGCGAAATCAGGAAGTTCCTGACTCTCAGCGACCCCAGCAACACTGGCTTCATCCCCTATGAGTCGTTCAGGTACAGTCATACAGCAAATCTGTCCAGCACACCTCCCCCTGCAATAACTAAGATTTAAGGGTATAATATATAACTTCTCTGCATTAGAATGTAAAACGACTAGACCTATCCTATATATTTTGTTGAGTTGTACTTGTACTTGAATTATCCTAAATGTTTCCAACAATTCAAACCCAGAGAAATGTGTAATGTCCCTGAAGGTAACGTTTCCTCTCTCTCCTGTCATGGTGTCATCAGTCCTGTGTTGTAGTGAGACAGAGACATGTGTAATGTTACTGAAGGTAACGTTTCCTCTCTCTCCTGTCATGGTGTCATCAGTCCTGTGTTGTATATGTAGTGAGACAGAGACATGTGTAATGTCCCTGAAGGTAACGTTTCCTCTCTCTCCTGTCATGGTGTCATCAGTCCTGTGTTGTATATGTAGTGAGACAGAGACATGTGTAATGTCCCTGAAGGTAACGTTTCCTCTCTCTCCTGTCATGGTGTCATCAGTCCTGTGTTGTATATGTAGTGAGACAGAGACATGTGTAATGTCCCTGAAGGTAACGTTTCCTCTCTCCTGTCATGGTGTCATCAGTCCTGTGTTGTATATGTAGTGAGACAGAGACATGTGTAATGTTCCTGAAGGTAACGTTTCCTCTCTCTCCTGTCATGGTGTCATCAGTCCTGTGTTGTATATGTAGTGAGACAGAGACATGTGTAATGTTCCTGAAGGTAACGTTTCCTCTCTCTCCTGTCATGGTGTCATCAGTCCTGTGTTGTATATGTAGTGAGACAGAGACATGTGTAATGTTCCTGAAGGTAACGTTTCCTCTCTCTCCTGTCATGGTGTCATCAGTCCTGTGTTGTATATGTAGTGAGACAGAGAGATGTTTAATGTTCCTGAAGGTAACGTTTCCTCTCTCTCCTGTCATGGTGTCATCAGTCCTGTGTTGTATATGTAGTGAGACAGAGACATGTGTAATGTCCCTGAAGGTAACGTTTCCTCTCTCACCTGTCACGGTGTCATCAGTCCTGTGTTGTATATGTAGTGAGACAGAGACATGTGTAATGTTCCTGAAGGTAACGTTTCCTCTCTCCTGTCATGGTGTCATCAGTCCTGTGTTGTATATGTAGTGAGACAGAGACATGTGTAATGTTCCTGAAGGTAACGTTTCCTCTCTCACCTGTCATGGTGTCATCAGTCCTGTGTTGTATATGTAGTGATACAGAGACATGTGTAATGTTCCTGAAGGTAACGTTTCCTCTCTCTCCTGTCATGGTGTCATCAGTCCTGTGTTGTATATGTAGTGAGACAGAGAAATGTGTAATGTTCCTGAAGGTAACGTTTCCTCTCTCACCTGTCATGGTGTCATCAGTCCTGTGTTGTATATGTAGTGATACAGAGACATGTGTAATGTTCCTGAAGGTAACGTTTCCTCTCTCACCTGTCATGGTGTCATCAGTCCTGTGTTGTATATGTAGTGATACAGAGACATGTGTAATGTTCCTGAAGGTAACGTTTCCTCTCTCTCCTGTCATGGTGTCATCAGTCCTGTGTTGTATATGTAGTGATACAGAGACATGTGTAATGTTCCTGAAGGTAACGTTTCCTCTCTCTCCTGTCAAGGAGTCGTCTCCCCTTTGAGCAGCGTCAGCGTTGTGTTTGTCAGCCAGAGACAGACAAACACACATTAACAAGGATAAACTTTTTCGATCTTTGGAGGATTTTAGTTCTTGGACTTCTGGATCTTAAGTTCTCAGAGAAACAAGCTGATTCTGCTCCTGGTAAAACCTTCTGAAGGAATCCTAACTGAACAGTTAGTGAACAGCTGACTGCAATGAGGGCAATTTGTAGCAAAGAAAACTCCCATGATCCCCGATACTTCAGGACGCCACCAAGTCTTTCTAATTGTTTTTGATTGAGAGCAAGCAGCAGGGAATTACATATTGTGCGTTTAAATCCAACCGATACATAAAGATTATATCCTAAAATATAATTACTGTTAACATTTTAATGGTAATTATCAAATATACGTGTGTGTAACCAGGAAGAACAAATCAAATAGGTGGCAGGAAGCTTAGCCAGTGACATACTTGATATAAGTGATAACCTATCAGTTTTTGTGTGTCATGTTATTGAATGTGTATGTGTGTGACTATGCACCACAGGGGCCTGCTGACAGGGCTGGACTGCGGTCTGTCGGAGCACGAGGTGCTGGTGCTGTGCCGATGTTTCTCAGAGAGCGAGCAGCCTGAGGCGGACGTGGGCCTGATGCTGGCTGTGGCACAGGACTTCCTCAAGAAGAAACACTTTGAAGATCTCCCTCTCATGGCCAGAGCCTTCACACACCGCGATCAACACAAGTAGGCGGCTGCACACACACACACACACACACACACACACACACACACACACACACACACACACACAGATGTTAACTTAAAGCTGAGCCTACAATACACTAGAAAAGTCTGTCATCCTCTCACTTTTAAACAGAGTTTGTAGCCACAGACTATCAGATTGTGCACAGAGAAAGGGATCTTGCAGGATTACTATTTGCAAGACTACAACTATATTCCTTTTGAGATTATTTCCCATCCTGCTCCTGGTGGAAAATTACAAGAAAGAAAACAGTTAAAGAAACTGAAGCAGCGTTTGGCAACAGCCGCCCTTGTGTTCTGAACAACCAGCCAAAGAGAAAAAGAGAAGACACGACTCTGAAGAGAGAACGGGGACGGCGAGGTCTTTCCATCCTGCCAAAGGAAGAGCGCACCTATTGGTTGTTTACAATGTTCTCGTCATTCAACATCACTATATGCATGAGCTAAGACTAAATACGTACAATACTATTTTAAACATGTTAGATTTATGGGTATGTCAAGACGAGATAGACCGACTCGAGTTTTATGACCAACTTACACCGAATGATCGAGATCATTGGAGAAAAACTCTCATTATTTTATTCCACCATCGCAAAATGTGTCCGCGACAGTGGAATCGCTTGAATAGTAGTTTGGTGTACAAAACACGGCTGCAACAGGATCACACACACAACGAGACATCAATCGTGCAGTCAGCAGCCCATATCTAAAAGCAACGATTAGTTCCAGCAGTGAGGGAGGGGAGCATTGGAACCAGATGGACCCTGAAGACCTGTATGGCATGTAGCTCTGCAGGCTATAGGACACACACAGGCTTGGTCTTTTTGTGTCTTTCTCCCTGCGTCACCTTCTCTTTTTGGGAATACAATCACATGTGCAATGAATATGCAGGACATAGAACCACCAATCTGCATGTAGAAGACCTTTACCTTGGGTCGGGTTCGCTGAAATGGATCAACAGAGCCAGAAGGTTAAGCATACGTATCTGTGTATGTGACTGTGTGGACTCATTAACATCTCTATACTGAAGATGGCATGATAAGGAAATTATACATTGATTTAGAAGTGGTAGCTTTTTAAAATACGACCAACTGATGTGCTGCTGGAGACAGTTTTGCTCTAATCTGAATCATATAAGTGCAGAGTGTAGCCTCTAAGGATCATGTGTATGATCTTTGAGCGTTCTTCTAATAACCAAGACAAACCCCCAGTTCCACAACCTTTCCGTCCCGCTGGATACCCACGCCTGTGCTTTTCCTCGTGTCTCCAGGACCGGTCGTCTCTCCACCAAAGAGACAAGGACTGTCTGTAAGGCCTTCCAGCTCCCCCTGCCTGAGAAGCTGCTCGGGGGTCTGCTCAGCAAGTAAGAGCCCACTAATCACCGCGCAGTTCCAAGGTCCCACTGCATTTTCAGAATGTTTTTTTGAATAATTCATTCACTCATTGTAAAGTATGGCTCAGTTCTTTGCCCAGAAATCTTTCTTGGCGTCGTAGGAAAATCTCTTAACCAGCATTTTGACTGAATACCACTAAAGAATGATGCATTGGAAGCAAAGCAAAAATAGCTTCATTTAAATCAAGTGGGAGCTGCCGTCTTTGTTATTGTGGGGTCTCTCAATGGGATGCACCTGTTTTTAATCTGGATGCATACAGGTTTGCAGAGGGGGACGAGATTGACTACCATGCCTTCCTGGCTGGCATTAACTGGGTAGAGCACCTCGCTCTCCCAGTAATGCCCGAAGACATCTTAAAGGTAAGAGGGAGAGAAACAAAAAGCTGCAGATAATTAGGGATGGAAAAAACTATTAAGATGAGAGTGAATGAGAAAAGCACAGTCAGTGATTTCAGTGTGTGCGGAGATTTTTAAATAGTTGTAATTGAAAAATCAATACATTTTACACTGTGATGAATAAACCAAACCAAACACAGATCAAGTGAGAGGAAGAAATGAGGACAATTTATTTTGCACAGTAAATGACTTGAAAGACACACACACACACACACACACACACACACACACACACACACACACACAGAGGTGGTCAAAGACGAAGGAAGTAGCTCCTTTGTTCTTCTTTGTATCTTTCCTGTGTAATGCTGATTTAGCATGCTCTGCCACAGACACATCTAAGCAGAAACAGGTGAGCAGGAGAGATTATACACCAACAAAGGGAGGCAGAATGAGAGTGGACGGAACTGTGTGCGTATGTGTGTGTGTGCGTGTGTGTGTGAGATTGGGTGTGTGTGTATGCCGATGCAGTGCTTACTTTCTCTCAGCCCAAACTAGTCGCTCAGTTACTGCCCTTGTTGAAAAGCTCTAAGTTGAACCCCCAAAAAGTACCTGTGACATCTCCAAAGATGTCTTTATGTCTTTCTTTCTTTCTTTCTCTTCAGTATATTTAACAAGCATTTGTATAATGAAAAGAAGTCATTGTGTTTGTGCGTATGAGCTTTAATCAGTCTAATGGAGCTTAAGGGCAGCCCACATTTAAAACTTTAATCAAAGCAGTGTTAATTACATCGCACATTTGTTACACTCTGACAACTTAAGGTGCTTTAAAGGTTTTTATAAAGCACATGAGACAGAGGAAGACATGAGATCTATCACAGAGAAACAATAGCACAGTTAATATATTAAAAGGAGATGTTGTGTTAATGTTGTTGAGTTATGTGGTGACTTGTGTATTCCTGTCGGATGCAGTTTGATGTGAATGTGACGATGGACGACGGTGCAGCTGCAGTGAAACACGTCAACTACTCTTCTCTTCTGAAGGATGTGTTTAACTTCAACTACGCTGACCCAACAACCATCACCTCATAGACACAAGGTGGAACACACACACACTACGTGTTCCTACATAAAAGAAGAGTGGTACCTCAGCTAACCGGCGTCTGTGTCGTCATTGTATGTGAGGATCTGTAAAACTACAGGGGGCGGGATGTGTGTGCATGAAAGTTTGTTTCCTTGTATATGAATAATGGCGGAAATGATCTGCTCAAATAGATGATTTAGGGCGGAAGAGTTCTGAGAACACAGATGCTTTTTAATGTGTGTGTGTGTGTGTGTGTGTGTGTGTGTGTGTGTGTGTGTGTGTGTGTGTTTGCATAAGCTGGTGTGAATCCCACTGAGACATGGCAAGAGACACAAGGCGTTAAAGCAGAACCATATTTCAGCTCTGGGCAGCGTCACATACATTATGATTACAGGGTTTTCCACTGTATCCTGCAACACTGTGCTAAGTTGATAACGGGGGAAATTGACCATGGAATGAATGATGAGCGCTATATGTTGACTGCACGTTGGCTCCATCTGCCAACAAGACAGAAGACTGTAGGTGTGGAAACCAGATAAATATGTACTGCACCATACTGCAGCTGTGAAATAAGACGCCCCGGTCCGTCTTCTGTGGACTGCCTCGGTCAGAAAACATGTGACTCAATGAGCCTTTCAGATTTGGCTCGTCATCCTGTCACATGCAGGCTCATTAGAATATACTGAAGTCTTACAGCCCCCGGTACCAGCAACAACCAATGAATTTGGGCGCTTTTCTGCTCTGAATTGACGTTTTTTCAGCGACAGCGAGCAAAGCACTTCACTCTCATTGAAAACAATTAGCAGAACCCCCCCCCCCCCCCCAGGCTGATAAAAAGCGCCCTGTCTGATCAGGGCTTTAGACTATAAAAAGGCACAGGTTGTTCAGGTTGAGGCGCCGCTGTAATCAGAGCCTGCGTTGCAAATTCTAGTAAGAGATTGAGTCAACCATTAGGTAATCAACCACCCTAACCCCTCTACGTAACCAGCACACACACAGATCATACACACACTCGTCCTGCCTCACCCTGTTCACGCTGAGCACAGAAACAGTACATTACATCACCGCAGGAGTTATCAGGTCTTCTCTGAGAATGTGTATGTGCTTTCACACGTACTAAAATATTAGCTTCCCCAGTCACCCTCGCCAAAACTCAAAGGGTGACGTCGATGCGGTCGGTGGTGGCCGGGAGCCTCCTGAGTGCGAGCTGGGCCTTTTTTTGCCTTGTGAAGCACGCTGTCCCCCCCGTCCTTGTCCACCGTGTCTTTGCACAGACACGGCCCACTTTCTGCCCCGTCATGCTCTGTGGCACAGCAACAGCAAAGTGAATGAGTTGCATCCTCATCATTGGTCTCTGAATATTCTGGTTGCGGCATCATGTACAGAGCATCCCTTAAGATTAGACTAATAGTATGTTGATTTCCATATACAGTATTAATAAAAGGATAAGTCTGGTCACTAAATCTCGAGAGAAAACCAACACACTAACCTGTGGCTTTCAGCAGCGAGCCCAGACAGTGTGGCTTTCTGATGGAGCTCTGTGCTGCAGAGGAATCACATATATCAGGCTTAGGTACACAGAAGAATGTCACCAGCCTTATCCTTTCATTTATACTTCTGTATGAGACACAGGGGTGTCCGGGGGGTTGAGAGGCGTATACCATGTAATCGTGACGTTGCAGTAATTTGTAACATTAATGCAAAAACAACATAATTGTAAACAAAGAGACACCCCAGGGAAGACCTTAAATCTGGGGGGGGGGAATAAACAAATAAACAACACGACAGTACTCAAAACTATTCCAACTGGTAGTAATGCACATTTGCAACAGTTGAACACTTGTTGAATAAAAGGTTTGAATATATTCCTGCAGTCAAAGGAACAATAAGTGGGTTCCTATCGACCCAGAGCAGCGTCTGGCAGGTTGTACAGCCTGAAGCCACTGGGAGTTTGTTTATTGACTTTCCTTTTAGCCAAATGCTGATGCTTGTTTCTCTCTGGTAAACAGTTGTGTTGGTCAAGATCTTTTATTGTGAAAAGATAAGAACCGGAGGAGTCGATCTGCTATGCTGCTGCTTATGTTTTCCGTCTTGGTTTGGACGACTGCCTCCATGTTGTTGTTGTTTGTTGCTGGTTCCTCACAACATGATTGGTTGATGCCTTTTATTATATTTACAGAAAAATCCATCTGGAAAAGTTGCTTTTAAACTGCGTAATAATTGCGTTCTGTGTGAAAGTATAAACTTAAAACAAATCTAGATGATAGTTTCATTGCTTTTACTGGATTGGATTCATATTGTTCTCCTTGCTGTGTGAGAGGCCACTGGCATCTTCCAGTCGTATCGGCGTTCAAGAACGCATCGTGAATTACCGTCCCCGAAGATGTCTCCTCTCAGCATGCAATGTTTTGTTGTTGTTTAAGCTCCTGCCTTCCACCGTCTCTCTGTTTTCACTCTGTAGAAACAGAACACAAAGACTCGCTCAACAATCTGCTTCTCTTGTTGTGTCTCTGCTTTACTGCCGTTCTGTTCGGCACCATGGCTGCACTGTAAAAACTGATATACAGGAAGGTCAGAAATGTCTCTGGGGTTAAGAGGATCTGAGTGTGTTGGTGCACGTGCAAATATGTGTGTGTGTGTGTGTGTGTGTGTGTGTGTGTGTGTTTGTGTGTTTGTGTGCACGCATGTGTGGACTTAATGCAAGTCTGATGGAGTCATGGCTAATCTATGAAGTCACAACAGATATCTGAGAACAAGAGGGGAAACACACACACACATCCCAGAGCACCTGCGTTCAGATGTTTTTCTCAGAATTGTTCCCCCAGAGCAGCCATATTTGGCCTTCCAGTTCAGTCTGAATAAGCTTCTGTCAGTTGATATCCTGGTGTAAGTCTCACGTTTAAATTTGGTTGCTTTAAATTCAAAAACACAATTTGGGATTGTTTTTGTATTTGTTTTGTATTCAATGTATCTCCTCATTCCAAACTGAAAGGTTTGATGAATAATTGACCAGACTTAGTAGTGCTTTAAAGTACTTAAAATGCTTAAACCAACATGCTAACATGCTACAGTGTTAGCATGCTAATATCTGACCATTGGCATTAAACACGAAGTACAGCTGACATTAGCTTTGCAGATATTTGGTCATGAAGCAAAGTATTTGACCATACTGCTGGATGAAAAGTCAGAGGGATGCGTCCTCTGGGAACCATAAATATCTCTCCAAGATTTCATGCTAATCCATCTGATAGTTGTTGAGATATTTCAGTCTGGACCTAAATGGTAGACCAACGGAACCGACCGCCATTGTTTACCTGAAGCCATGCCGTTTAACAGCATCAATATTACTTTGATTGAATGTCAATGTGATGAAAACCTGTCAATCAATTAGGGAGTGGAAGCTGTTTCCATCTGGCTTGATTTGGGACATTTGTGTTTTGTCCTTTAACATTACGATGAGAAGACAAACTGATGCAGTCAGTGTAGACACACATTCTTGAATGCCACCGTTGCAGAACAGTGTCTACCTACCTGTTGGCTTCTTATCAGAGAGAAGTCAGCCAGTGTCCCAGGAGGGCTGTAGAAAAGATGGAGCAGCCTGCTAAGTGTTCTCCATCTGGGCCAAACTGGGGGCCCTTTGTAACGGCACGTCTTTAGAGATGAAGAGAGTTTAGCAGACTGTTTTTGGCCGCGGTCCCTCATTCCAGTGATTCCTCAGTGCCTGTGGGCATTGGCACAGGGAGAGAGGGCTAAGCCTTAGACCCCGCTTTGCAGGGTCAGCCACTGCCCCAGGTGTTCATGGGGAAACACTCAGTGCTCTCTCATTATTCCATATCTCCCTCTATCTCTGTCTCAGAATGCTTCACTTTCTCCAGCCAGGGCTGCTGTTCTCATTCCCCCAAACAATATCGTGCACATGTCTGTGTGTGTTTGTGTGTAAATGAGTGTTAAGACCATTAGCTACACTGTGGTCTGCACTCACTGTGGCCGTCTGAGAAGCGCACTTTCTCTTTGATACCGGTGTTTCATTTCCGTACGAGACATCATCCCTTGATTCTGAGCACTTGCTCTGGCGAACTCCGTTTCCCACTGAACTCCAGATAGCTCCTGCTACACTCATCACACATCAGTTGTCTTTGGCAGCTGCTGTGACATTACTTTACCTGGTCGGGAAGAGAAAAGGTTATTCTACACCGACTGTAAATTACAACTATGGGACTTTTTTTGTTGGGCTCTGCGCTCCCTGCGGAGATCATTTCTGAGGCAAACACACCTGTTTTTCCTGTTGCAACGCCGTTCCACATAAATCTCCTCAAATTATAGCCCCTTCCATTTTTTCATGTAGTTTAAAATAAGGCTGGAAATCAATCATCCAAATGAAGACTGAATATGTCCGTGCACCATTACTGCCTATGGTCAGAAATGTGCGTCACTAGAAACTGAATTCTAATTATTTTAATTTTAATTGCTGAATTTAAAAAGCATCATTTGGAATTTAATGTATTAGTTTGGAACTGAATAAACTTGTAACTGAATGTAATAATATGAAGCTGATGTCTCGATATTCTTCCACATCCAGTTCTCACAACTCAAGACACACATCCGGTCGTTGAGGGGGAAGAAATGTGTGTGTGTTATTATTATTTCCGTCTACATGAGATATCAATAATACCTTTTAACTCTCTGGCGTTTCACTATTGTTTTAGCCCAAATTCTTCGAGGACACCGTGCCCATAGGCCAGCGAGCGTGTGATTGAGCTGTGATGGAACCCTGCCCCGCTAATCCCCCTGTGATGAGGGAGACTCATGTCCCGTCAGGTCCAGTCACACCTCAGTAGCTGCTGCTCGTGGGGACAGCATGTCGGACTGCCTGCAGCCGAGGTGGGACTTGATCCAGACGGAGACCACGCTCTTTATAGTCCCTGCTGCTGGACAGTAACTAAGTACATTTACTGCACTCAAGTACAATTTCTCGTCTGCTAATTTATACTTCTACTTCACTACACTTCAGTAATAGTTACCGTCAAAGAGGTGATGAAGAACTGAAGAACTGCTGGAAACAACCCAATACAGATGTGTTTCACTTCCGTTAACATGGCGGGACGAGACGTGCGTTATGCGTTCACGTGGTGCTGGAATGATCTAATATTTCCCTACTGATAACAGATATCAACGTGTTGTTTAAACGCTCTGCGCAATACAATACAAATATTGTCTCCTCATTACGAAATGTGATCATCCATTAGTGCCGTTTATCACGTAATATTACAGGTTAAGATAAAACTTTATTGATACCATGGGGAAATTCACAAGCTGTTTACATAGTAAAACAAATGCTTCGATATTAAAGTGATGAAAACATTAACGCATCAATAATTATGATTTAATAATACATTATTGTGAAAGAGAACTTTTACTTTTAACATTTTGAACGCAGGACTTTAACTTGTATTTCTACACGCTGGTGTTACTTCCTTTATTTCAGTAAAAGATCTGAATACTTACTAACCCCTAGTGCAAACTGACCTGCAGCATAATCACTGGTGAGAACAGCCACAGGCTTTGTTCCAAAGTGCTCACCAGGCACTGACGCATCACTAAGATGGACTTGTGTCCAGGTTAAACAGCGGTGGGACTAAAAGAGTTGATCAGAATCTTAAGAAGCCTCTCAACAACATTACTCTCTCTGCAGACAATGAAAGCGTTTTAACAAGTTGATCAGAAAGCTGCTTTTGCGGTGGTTTGTCATCTCGGTGGATCGCCTCCTTTTGCTCAATCTATCTTCCGTCTCCCGGCTCTCCCCCTGCTCCCTGCCTCTCGCCCCTCCCTCCTCCCCTCCGCAGATGGGATTCACATTTGGCTTCACTGAACATTTTCTTAATGCGATATTATGATACATTATCTGAAGCCATTCACTCGCTGTCACCACCTCTCATGTGGACACAAGCTGTGTAAGCCAAGCAGAGGCGGTCAGATTCTGTCCAGGTGAGTTATGGCCTTTTCATTTGACACTGTTCACAGCGGTGATCATTTACAACGCCTGAAAGTGTAATCAAAATACCCTCGCTCTCCTTCTCTCGACGAGCCTGTTGGTGGCGTATAAGTTTTCACCCTCTCCTGCTGCCGGCTGTAAATCGCCTCTGTCAAAGGTGTGTGTGTGTGTGTGTGTGTGTGTGTGTGTGTGTGTGTGTGTGTGTGTGTGTGTGTGTGTGTGTGTGAGAGAACAGAAGGTGAGAAATTTGGGGGTCAGCCGAGGTCTTTCAGGTAATTGTGCTTCTTAAACTTTTGACCCACTAAGCCCTACTTAGTGTGGTGCTTGCTCCCCTTATTTCCCCCGAGAGTTTTCACTCTGCATACCAGGACGTGTGTGTGTGTGTTTGTGTGTGTGTGTGTGTGTTTGATACAAATGAGTATCTGAACATATGCTGTCAGCTGCCTCACACAGCTCATGTTATTCTTTTTCACCTATCTTGACATTGCCCTCATTGTTCCCACAGTTTGACCTCCTTTTTCTTGTTAATCAGGCTATAAAAGAGTTTGTCAAGTTGTGCCCCCCCCCCTGTCTGTGTGAGGCATGTTGAAAGAATGCATCCTCAGTCCTTTGGCACTAGATGATGGGATGAGGATTATATCTTCGCCATCAGCTTTTCATATCACGCTGCTCCTTTCGTTCTGTTTTTAAACAGAAACGCAGAGGGAGAAGCAAAGTGACTGACGTCATGTTGTATGAGAAGGTAGATCTCTTCGTGTCAGGGTCACCGCGATGCCTCCCTCATTATTAGCTTTCCATTCGTTAAAGTTTATAGACTTGTCTGTCTTTATGTTAAGCCGTGTGAGGATGATGAGGTCGTTACAGTTTACTCTGCGTGTTGTTGTTGCACAGCTCCGTCACGTAATTGTTTACAGATGTAGACAAATAATCCAAAAATGAAGAATTCACCAAGTGCCTCCCACTAACAGCCGACCCACTGGGTCCTGTATATTTGTTAAAAGTGAGTGATGAATGCATTGCTTCTTTTGCTAAGGTTCATGTGTAGTGTTTGAGTAATGACCTGTTCATTTTGAACATTTGTAAAGCGTCCACGATGAGTGAAGTTGAGCATGCTTTGTGTCGTTCTTATGATTCAACATATAGCTGTAACTTGCAGGTGGAGGACACACAGTCTGCACTGCGTTTCACTTCCTCCCCCTCACACACCCCACCTGCACACACACCCCCACCCCTCATGTCATGGTGGGAGAAAGCGCGTGAAGAGGAAGGCCACAGGGGCCAGTTGTTTTTAAATAAACTAAATGTGCTAACAGTTTTATAACCCTGACCTCGTAAAACTGACTGCAGCTTTTGGTCAGCTCTCCTGATGGCCAGAGCAGAAACCGTCCAGGGCTGGAATTACCATTTGCCATTTGTGTGTGTGTGTGTGTGTGTGTGTGTGTGTGTGTGTGTGTGTGTGTGTGTGTGTGTGACAGACAGAGAGAGAGAGAGAGAGAGAGAGAGAGAGAGGGCGTATGATATACGATTGCTGTGTCACGATCCACATGTGACGACCGTTCTCACAGGCAGAGCATCCAGGCTGCTCCCTCTTTCTGGTGATTTCCCTGTTAGAGAAAAAGTGGGAGCGTGTAACTGTAGGACCAGAGAGAGAGAGAGAGAGAGAGAGAGAGAGAGAGAGAGGAGAGAGAGAGAGAGAGGAGAGGGAAGAGAGAGAGAGAGTAGATAGAGAGTAGATCAAGACAGAGAGAGAGAGATAGAGAGAGATAGAGATATATAGAGGAGAGAGAGAGAGAGAGAAGAGAGAGAGAGAGAGAGGACCGACAGAGAGACAGAGAGAGAGAGAGAGGGGGAAGAAGAAAAAACAGAGAGGGAGAGATAGAGATACATAAGGAGACATAGACATAGAGAGAGATAGATAGACAGAGAATAGAGACAGAGAGAGAGATAGAGAGAAGGATCTATAGTACAGAGAGAGAAACGATACATATAGATAGATGAGACAGATAGATATACTAAGAGAGAGATGCTAGATATAGTCTAGATTAGTATCTTAGATAACAGTAACTGATAGATCCTACATATAGAGATCATATATAGAAGAGCGAGTATAGTATAGAGAGATAGAGAGATACAGAGAGATAATGAGATAAGATATCGATATGATAGAGTAGGCTTAGAGAGTACACATAGTCAGAGATACATAGATAGAGATATAGAATATAGAGAAAGAGAGACATAGAAGAGAGAGAGACTAGAGTAGGAGAGAGAATAGCAGATAGATAGCGAGATATTCGCGCTCTCTCTCTCTGTCCCCTTACTCTCTCTTTCCATCGCTCGCATCTGATCGTCGCTTATTCGCGATCGGCTACGATATCGAGATAGAAAATAGTGAGAACAGGGAGAAGAGAGAAGAGTAAATATATATACATAATCGCAATGTCGCCTATATATCCCTGTCGCGCTCCTTACCTCCTGCGCTCTACTCTACTCTGCCCAATCTCTCCTCTCTCTTCCTTCCGCTCTTCCCCCCTGCTCTCCGCATCTTCTATCTCTCCCTTTCCCTCTCCTCTCTCTCGCATTCTCCCCGACTCTCTAACATTCCAGCCTTTCTATTAAAACCCAACTTTCAATTTCATACACTTTTTACTATCTTTGTTCTGGGACCAGAAATCATATAGAGAGCTGGCTGGGAAAACATAGTTTAAGAACACATCCCGTGTTGTGCAGGAGGCCTCTCTGGATACCTCTGCTGTCTGTCCGCTGCGGGCGGATGAAGGTAAGACCACCACTCTGTCACACACCCAGGATCAAGCACACATCCTGCCTTCCTTTGTAAGCAAGCCAATAACACACATTCTATTCTTTAGCTACTTTTTGACAAGCAGTTGATATTAATTCCGTATACTAACGTTGCCTGCATGTGCGTTTGTGCAGTTCCACGCAGCTACAGCTGCATGATACACGACTCACACACAGTGTTGAGTTAACTTCTGCACACTTTTTCCATTGCTGCACATCCCTAGGCTCAGGTGCACATTCCTCTTTTATTGCAGGTATGTTCTGCTCCACACGTGTCCAGAAACTGCAAGTGGTTGTGATTAGGAAACAGTGTGACAAGATGTGTAATAGGAGGAAACATGTTTGTGTTGGCGCCGTTGGATTTGCTAATCAGGCACTGACAGCAAAGCTGGAAGGATAGTGGAGCTCGCTGAGCTTTTAGGGAGTGTATGTACCAGAGCTGTGAATAACTTTGGATGTATGTGTTTTACAGGTGCGTGCGTTTATGTATATGATTGACTTGGCCCGCTCTGTTGGACCCTGAGGCTGCTGGCTTATGCTAGAAGGAGATGATGACAGATATAATAGAGTCTGTGGTAGGTAGAAGCAGGAGGAGGAGGCCAGCTACCACTTCCATCTCACTGAGAAGGAGAGGCGTGCGAGAGAAAGAGAGGGGAGAAGGTGTTTAAATGAAAAATGAGGTGACTCCACAAGACTGGGGGATAATGAGAGGGGGGAGTGGGAGGAATAACATGTGAGAGAGAGAAGGAACAGTGGACCATCGGAGGACAGGCAGAGCCAGCGATGGACACGGTGATGAAACAGAATGAAACTGAGATGTGTGAGAGGGAGAGAAGGAAGGCTGGAGGAGGTGAGAGTGACAGAGAGTCTGACACGAGAGGGGGAAACAGAGAAAGAGATCAAGACATGCCTCCAGACATCCCTCTCCACTTCCAGTGACACCAGATGAGAAACAGTTTGTACAGAAAGAAAGTGTCTCAGACTAAAAGTCACCTCTGAGCTGTTTTGAGAAGAGAAAGGCGAGGAAGAGGAGTAGGAGGTGTGTTTGAAACATCGCACACTCAGCCAGGTGCAGATAGACAGCAATGCTCTGGCAGAGCAGTGCATGGTTGGTTCTGTGTGTGCGCTCTCATGTTTCATATTCTCACACATGCAAACACACACAGGGCCCATTGTGAGCGTATTTATTTGGACAGTGTTGAAGCTTCGATAGGCAGTTCACAATGTCTCACCGCCGCAGGAATGTGCTTCTGACAAATGGATGCTCTGCACGAACTGCGGGCCATCGAGAAAAGCCTCAACGCCGCCCTGCCAGACAAGCATGTGACAGATCTCTGCTGCCCGGAGAAACCTGGTCCAGCGCGATAAAAAAAACACGCCTATGATTTCTTCGCTCCTCAGGCTCGGAGCTGAATGGAGGATTGATCTGGTTTCATGCGCTGGTTGTAGCCTGCAGCTCGTTGTGTTCACACTTTGTTCTTTTTTCACGAGGATGCAGAGAACAGAGGAGGAATATTTAGGATTTGAAGTGCATGTGTGTTGATCCAGCACGATTAGGGGTTCTGTTTCTATCAAAGCTTATCAGAAAGAAATAGGAATCTGAGAGTATTCAGACAAATCTGTCCTCTCTGTCTCTGTCTCTGTGTTTGTAAAGCTAACACAAGCTTAGCTCCAGCTCACATGGCTGCCTGTCATTGGCTGTGAACTGCTCTCAAATCCACACTGTTTGTCTTATCTTTACTGGGGGGGATATATTTAGTGAGGAGCTTAGCTTTTAGGAGGTTGGCGCGTGGGGAGGGTAAGAGAGGGTGTGTGTGTGTGTGTGTGAGAGGAAAGAGTAAGTTTGTGTGTGTGTTTCAGGAGCTGGCGTCAGTAGACAGTGGAAGAGCTTGGCACTCTGCATGCCAAACTGTGTGTGTGTGTGTGTGTGTGTGCATATACTGTATGTGTGTGTGTGGCTGGAGGACAGGTCTGTGGGTCTGTGGGTCTGCCCCCCCCCCCTGCAGTCAGGAATCTGCCCTTTAGTTTATTAAAAGCTGGTGAAACAATGGAGGGAGGTGAGGTTGAGGAGGGGGGGTGAAGCACTGGAGCAAATCAGAGAGGAGTGTGATGATGTCGTTAGAAAGAAGACGAGAGGGACGGGGAAAGGTATTCATGATGGCTCAAACAATTACACTTCCCCCACTCTACCTGTCATTTCTCCCTAACTCCCCCTCATCTGGTGTCCTTTGATGCACCTGTTTTCCGAGCGCGGCGCGGGGGCTCTGTAACGGCCGGTGCCACCGCAGACAGACCCGACTCTGCTCAACAACTGTGTACTCAGCTGCCGGCCGGCCGGCGGGCGAGAGAGCGGAGGATCCCTCTGAAGATCTGGCTCCTCAGCCCGTGTGCCATCACACACCAGCAATGTTCACAGCCCCAGAGCAGCAGCACAGCGGCCCCCCCGGTGTACTGTATCTGCATATGTGTGCGTGTGTGGGAACACAAAAACCCATAAGTGAGGTGGGCAGGGGATATTTATACATGCACCCCACTGCTCAGAACAAAACGTGGTGACGTGCACTGAGAAATGCTGTCCTACACAACATATGGCTGCAGCAGGCGGGGGGCTTCATGTGTCGGACGGGTTTCACTTTAAGTCTTCCTTGTGACTTTCTTTTCAAGATCTTTTGGGAATGACGTCAGTTTGTCTGTATTTCCAAGGAGAAGACGTTTTTGGCTGCGACTGCCAATCAATGAATCAGTCAAGTATTGTTACAATCAGTAAAACCTTACGTTACCTTCCATCTGAGTCTCCAAAGAAACACATCCTTGCTTTTTAAAAGCAAATGAATCTTTAGGGATAAATAATCAATTAGTAAAAGTATATATGCTCGACTAGAATGGCTCCTTGTCAGTCTTATGGGGTTGTATATTAAAGTGGAAATATCTCAAATGTGTAATTAACTACAGTACTTTTAGTAAATTAACTTATTTACTTTCTGTTCATTCCACTTTACCTCAGTGTGTGTGTGTGTGTGTGAGTGTGTGTCTGTGTGTGTGTGTGTGTGTGTGTGTCTGTGTGTGTGTGTCTGTGTGTGTGTGTGTGTGTGTGTGTGTGTGTGTGTGTGTGTGTGTGTGTGTGTGTGTGTGTGTGTGTGTGTTGTGTGTGTGTGTGTGTGTGTGTGTGTGTCTGTGTGTGTGTGTGTGTGTGTGTGTGTGTGTGTGTGTGTGTTGTGTGTGTGTGTGTGTGTGTGTGTGTGTCTGTGTGTGTGTGTGTGTGTCTGTGTGTGTGTGTCTGTGTGTGTGTGTGTGTGTGTGTGTGTGTGTGTGTGTGTGTGTGTGTGTGTGTGTGTGTGTGTGTGTGTGTGTGTGTGTGTGTGTGTGTGTGTGTGTAGCCTGTAAGGGAGACATCACAATATGTGCGCACCTTAAGCTTTGAATCACCATCTCATAACTCCCAAAGTCCTAAAGCTCCGCCCCGGAGGGACTGTGGTATGTAAGGAGGGATTAAATATTGTGGTTCTGTGGGTTGACCCCCCAAATGTTCTTAACCGAGATCTGGATCTTCTCGCAGATACCGGGCCCGTCTGTAGACGAGCTGCCCCTTGCCGATGCTGCTCAAGCTGTACCTACAGAAACGAGGCGGATTTGACTAAATGTGATTTGCCCTATGACATGTGATATGTCTTTTAATAAGCAGTGAATGCAGATGTAGAGATAGGTCACTTAATATGTGTGTAGTTACATGTAATGCATGCTGTGTTATAATTCCGTCTGCCCGTGCGTGGGCCTCCAGCTTCGGCTTTCTAATTAGTTTTTGAGCAGCAAGAATTCCACAGTTAAAGAGAATCATTTAGATGTTTGGGTTGTTGTGCCAAAATGTTAAAGTTCTGTTTGTCTACGAGCCGAGGTTCGCATGGGGCTGTAGCGAGAGCGGCACTCTGCCTCTAAACATTTTGGAGGGTCTTTGTCCCAAAACAGAAAATACAAAAGTGTCACACTGTGTTTATCGTCTGGCACAGTCGTTAGCTCGTCCGGCTAACTAGCTTACTGTCTTCAGTAGCAACTGATCCTTTCTGTACAAGGACTTACTAACTCTACGCTCTACATTCACTACAACAATGTTGTTCCTTTATTTAGCATTTTGTCTTCTACACGTGTTTTCACCTGCGTATAGCTTCACTGGGAAGCACAGGAGACCAACTTAGATTAGCTTAATCAGCTAGCATGCTAAGACTTATAAAATCTGGCATTTCAGCCTGCCTCTGTGTGAAGCAGTGTTGCCAACTCCTCAGTAAGGAAAGCAGCTAAGAGTAGCTAGAATTCACTAAATGACGTCATCGCCTCATTTGCATAATCATCATCAGCATGTAATTGTAATGGACGCTGTAGGAGAGGAAGAACGTCGTGCGAGAGACGAAGAGTGTGTAAAAACTAAATGTGTTTAGAACTACAAATTAACTTTCTTCTGTTGATTCTTGTTTTTATTTTGCCGTCACGTCTCAAAATAAAAAATAAAAAAGCTTCCTGTCCCAGCCCGTGTTCCTCAATGTGTTTCTAACAGAGATAACACGGCTTTACTTTCCAAAACATTCCTCGTCAAATGGAAACTTTGACTTTCTGTGTGCAGTTTCTACTGGATGGAGCAGCAGATCTGCAATACAATAGTGGTGAAGAGAAGTTGTTTACTTTAATCGAGCGGAGACTTCATGGGTAATTGAGAATGAATGACTTAATGAAAACAGTCAGAACCCAAGGTGACAGGGTGCGTTGTGATCCAGCGGTCCTCCCACACATGCTCAGATCGGGGGTGCAACAGAGGGGTACGAGGAAGATGGAGTTTGTTTTTGTATTTGGATCAGAAAGAGAGTTTGAGTGGATGATGTGGTCGTGCGACAGATCCAGGAAAGACGCGGACCGAAGCGGTTTTGGGTTCATTATACTTGGATGGGGGGGGAGGGGGGATCCAGCTGCTGTTTGTGAACACCCAGGGCTCTATAAATCTGAGTCCAGGGCAGGTTTTCTGCACCAAACCCCCCCGAACCTACTTCTGCTTCAACCTACAGCAGTGGTGGAGGACGTATGTCAAATGTAAAATCCCTGCATTCAAAATGTTACTTAAGTAAATTATTAGCATCAAAATGTACAAAAATATCTTTAAAACAAAACTAAAATATTTTATTCTCTCCGCGCCACCCTCACCAAATTTCCTATAATCCTATTGTACGTATTATATGTGTGTTTAAATGTATTCAAATGTGTTTAAATGTGTTTAAATGTGTTTAAATGTGTTTAAATGTGTTTAAATGTATTTAAATGTGTTTAAATGTATTTAAATGTGTTTAAATGTGTTTATTTGTTTGATGCTGAGCCCTGTTAAAGGAGAATTTACAGTAAAGTTTATTAATAACATATTGAATTATAACTATCAATGCATTAATTCATTACTTTAATGTTGCAGCTGGTAAAGGAGCTTTTTTAAACACACACACACACACACACACATATATATATATATATATATATATATATATATATATATATATACACACAAGGGATCAATAAAGTTTTATTTTAATCTATATAATACATCAAATCATTTGTTCATTATATGTTGTATTATTAATCTGAATCTAAAGTACAAATAATGTCATATAAATGTAATGGAGTAAAAAGTATAATATTTTAGCAGGAATTTGAAAGTATAAGTACCTCAAAAGTGTACTTAAGTACATTACTTGAGTAACTGTATTTAGTTACAGCCGGCCTCACACACAGATAAGCGTTCACAGTGCAGTAATGAACTCTCTCACACTCTATCTCCATATATTATCCCAAAAGCCCCGATTATCTGCGCCAGCTGCCATTCATAGCTATGTATTGATATCACCGGCTCTCAAAGCTCCAGCATGAGGCTCCAGAAGAGGCCGTAATCATGAAGTGTAGTCACCTCGTTGGGAGGGATGTCCCTGTGTGCATAGCGATGGCGTTAGAGCTAAAGCTGGCTGCATAACAGGCAGATGACAATCAATATAAAGCGTCTGCACATACGAAGGTAATGTGGTGGGAATGTCTGGCGAGCTCCGCTAAGTGTTAACCAGAGAGGTCAGAGCTGGCTGTCGAGCAAAAATGCATTTATGGTGAAATAAAGTTTATTTGGCTTGTCCTGGTATTTACTAGGCGGATCACTCTGGTCATTATCTTTGTTTGCTTTGCTTTACTTCACAGAGGGGCCGCGGCCTGTTGTCTGTTTAACAAAAACACATGTTCTAGTGGGGGCTTGTGATTTACGGGGAGATGCTGAGGATGTTTTTTCTTGTGTGACCATAAATACAGATACATTCTCATGTTTGGTCTGAATTGATTTAACATGTTTTCACTTTATAAAATCCTTTTAGAGTTTAGAGGAGGACAACGTTATATTGTATAATATATATATATATATATATATATATATATATATATTGTCTATCCCTCCATGCAAAGCTGGATGACCATCTGGGCGACGGACACCTATAGGGCCCCAAAGAAAAACTAAGTCAATGCATGTGCAGAGTTGATTTTACACCCTGAAGGAGGAAGCAGAAACCAGCACTGACATATTATCACTTTTTAAGTCGATATGGCAAACTAGTTTGCAAATGTTTTTGTATTTAGACATCCAACAGACATGCAGCAACATTTGCATTAACGTGCAGTCGTGTCTCAGGACACCTGGCTCAGTATTCTCTCTTTTAGCTCTGCTTTAGGTCTCCACCAACTCCGCAGGGGAATATCTGTCTTTAGCTGCTAAATGCTCCACTAAGTCCACCAGCTGGACGCTACCTTTGTCTGCCGGTTAGTGCTGGACTGTGGGGTTTGTAGAGATTTTTCTAAAAGCAGCTGCCTGCTGCGGCCGAACGCAACGCCATGAGAGCCGTGAGAGTGAACCGAAACTGTAAAGTTGCGGCCCCTGGAACCAAAACAATTTACTGAAAGAGGCTAAAAGTCCATTTACGAAATGACGGTCAAACTAGCTATTAAATTATATACTAGGTTCTACGGTAAGAGCGTGTAAGAACTGACTTCAAAATAAAAGCGACCAAGAACTGATTTCAAAATAAAATAATCCGCTAATTCGATAATCTGCTAAATTTGACAGATTTCACATTTAGACATTCAGACTATTGGTCAATAATAAATACAAATAAATAAATAAACTAAAATAATAATTTAAATTATTAAAAAATATATAAATAAACAAAAACAACTACCGCCTGCAAACTCATTTTCAGAGACATTTTTTATTTCAATTGAGTTAATAATTTTATCAAACTTAATAATAAAGAATATTTTCCTAATATTGACTTCAAAATCACTTTAAAGATTGTATTTTTAAGCCCTGTCGTCCGGCCCTAGTTATTATAAGAATATTGTTCATAGCAGCTTTAAAAAAATACAGATGTCTTTCTACCCAAATCTCGTTTGAATGACGGTTTATAATGTCATGCATTTCTTAAAAACAACTTTCTAATAATGTGTACCACAGACTGAACTGACCTGCGGCCGGTTCGTATTATTCCATCACATGAGCTGCTTGTTCTTTTGGGTCTCTTGACATATAATGAAGCAGCCATGTGTAGTCTGCTGTATCAACTGTACTTAATAGGAAGTTTGAGGCCACGGGGCACATGCACAGTGCACAGAGGGTGGTCCAGGGGGGTCCAGGGGGTCGATAAGGGGCCCAACAGCAGATTTGTGTGTAGAAACTACATCCATGCATCTACACTCTCATTCCTAAATACTTTGAGTGTGTAATGGCGACGACAAGCGTCCTAATGATGCAGATAGTGATACCTGCAGCAGAGATGGGGATAACAGCCCCCGCTGTAACGCTCGGCCAGGTACGGCTGGCAGGGCTGCAGGTGCTGATGGGTGCTGGCTGTATAAGGAAGCCTGCTGCTCCGAGAACACCGGGCCGTCTGCTGTGTAAACCCTGCAGCACATGTGCGACGGGCCAACAAAACATCTCGGGGAGTATTTATTTTAAGAGGCCAAATGATACTTCGATTTCTCTCAGGAGGAATGTTAAGGTTAAATGATTCCCCTTAGAAAGGAAAACATCGGGCTGGAACGGGAGGACTGCAGGGAGGAGGCGTACGAGAGTTTACAGTGAACTTGATGCATCCTGTGATTTCAGTTTAAATGAGGAAATCAATGTGGAGTCATGCAGCGATGAAGATGGATGCTTAAGAGGGAGCTTTTGGTAGAATGCAATATTTAGTTCATTTCCTCTGCTTTAACTCTGCCAAACACACATTTCACATGTTTTTCTCCTGTGACTCTTGTTTTGCCGTCTATCCAGAAGTTTGTAACTTACTTGAAGCTGCTGTAAGTCAGACGATCGCCTCGATTTTGACTTGAATGCCAGGGAACTTCATTTGAAATGTTGCACACAGTAAAGTGTAGTAACACCACAGTACACAAGTCCTGCTGCACCATCTACACACAAGTATTAGAATCTAAATGTACATAAAGTAGCAGAAGTAAAAGTACTTATTCTGCAGAATGAATCATATATATCAAGTTATTGGATAATAATTATCACTTTAATGCTGCAGCTGGAGGAATTGGGGTCAGGGTTTAGGGTTGGTTTAGGGGTTAGGGTTAGGAGTTAGGGTTGGTTTAAGGGTTAGGGTTAGGAGTTAGGGTTAAGGGTTAGAGGTTTAGGGTTAGGAGTTAGGGTTGGTTTAGGGTTAGGGGTTAGGAGTTAGGGTTGGGTTAGGAGTTAGGGTTAGGTTAGGAGTTAGGGTTGGTTTAGGGGTTTAGGGTTAGGGGTTTAGGGTTAGGAGTTAGGGTTGGTTTAGGGTTAGGGGTTTAGGGTTAGGGGTTTAGGGTTAGGAGTTAGGGTTAGGAGTTAGGGTTGGTTTAGGGTTAGGTTAGGGGTTAGAGGTTTAGGGTTAGGTGTTAGGGTTGGGTTAGGGGTTTAGGGTTAGGAGAAAAGGAGGAGTTTACTAACTTACTTTATATATTGATGAGTAGCTTCATTATAATTGTTCTGGGTTGGGAAGAAATATTATAAAAACGTTTTATTTGTGTACAAAAACCTGCCGCATTTCCTCTAAAAAATGTATTAGTTGATTTATAATTTGTACAAGTACCTTTAAATTGTATTTAAGTACATTTATGTACTTAGTTACCTCCCCTGCAACTGAAACGGCTAACGTTAGCATGCTAATATATGATCTGTTTATAATGTGGAACACATATGAACCAACGCTTGATTGAATGTAGTTTAATAATAATAATGCAATCTGGAAAGATTTTACATTTCTGAGAAATAACACAAATATCTCAAATTAAAATAAAAGCCTAAAAGTGAAAGATGTCAAAGAAATGTCAACATAATCTGACATTTCCAGCTCATTTTAAAGCAATACCATTTTAATTTTTGGAAGTAATGCTAAAGTGACGTCCTGTTTAAATGTACATTTATTTAGATTACATATTTACACATTACTGCGTCCTTGTCTTGAGTTTTTATGGTGCAGAGGATTAAATCAGTAGTTCAGTTTGGAAACTGGCCCAAATATAAATCAAGCATAAATTCTTAGGATTACAAATATTCCAGAGTAACTAGTGCAATCAATGAAGCTACTCAAATCAAAGTCATGCATGTACATTTACAGACATCTCCAGATGATAAACCCTGAACCATTATTTGTATTTGTAGGTTAACAGTAGTAAGAATATTAAATAAACGCTCATTAGGCTCCTTCCTCCTGCTGACCCCTCACCTCACCCTGACTCACAACACGTGTCCTGTTGGCAAACCTCAGCCAGCCCTGTTGTCAGGAGGACAATACAACTATGAAGAATACCTACATAAATACACGTGCAATATGCTGCGGGACTGGCAGAGGGTTTGCAGTCATGAGGGCTTGTTGGGAGAGCGATTTGTTTTAATGAAAAGTCAGTCCTGGGGAGGGGAGCGGGCCGGCTGCAGGCGGTCTGTGCGTGGCTTAGGTTTCTCCTCTGTAACACCAGGACTTATGTGTCTACATGTGTGTGCTGTGAGTGGGTGTGCAGTAAAGGAGACAAAGTAGGCAGCCAGGTTTGGAGACCAACACACACACACACACACACTCATCAAACAGTCCATCACCAAAAAACTGGCGGAAATCTCTCTCTCAGAGAGTCTGGAGGTAACTCTGTACACACACACAGAGGGGAGTGTGTGATCTTTTCTACAGCACTTATCGTAATTCCCTTGGATATACAATTGACTAATAGACAAAACATGCTGCCTACACACACACACACACACACACACACACACACACACACATTGTCTCTTTATCAGCTCATGCCTTCCTGTGTGTCTCCTTCTCACAGACTGTGGTGGATCCAGACAGCGGGGGATGGAGCGGCCCGACGGAGCAAACCTCCTCCTCCCTTTCTCCCTACAGCTCGCTGACCTTGAACCTCCGCTGTACTAGCAGGAACAACAGGGCGACAAAGACCCCCCACCCCTTTTTTTTGCGAGACCCTGAAATACAACTAGTGAGAAAGAGAAAAGGAAACAGACAACGTGACGTGTTGGACATCCTCAGGGTGGTCTGATCATGAAACTTCTCCTCTCTGTGGGCCCCCCCTCCGGCCTGCTACTGGTTCTGGTGTGCTTCACCCTGCTGGGCCTGGTCCAGTCTGCCGGCAGCAACAAGGCCAGCGATAACGGACACCCACACCTGGGAGACACCGACCCAGAGCGCTGCATGAGGCACCATTTTGTGGAGACCATCACACACCCCATTTATAAGTGCAACTCCAAGGTAAAGCAGAAACACACACACGCTTTTAGTATTGAGTTGTTTAAGGTAACATGTCCGGGACACCTGACAAATCAACTAATTTGTTACAAATATCAGGGAAACTATTTGTTCCAAAGCAAAGAAAGAGCCAAAGAAATATAAAACGAAATCCAACACTAACTTCATTTATTCACCAGACTCTTTATTCTCTTCTACTCAGAGACTGTCACTCATATGTGAGACATAAACTCATCAAATGTTACTGAGGTAATAAATCAAGAGAGAAGTAGAAACATTTTCTCATAGACTTCTAGACAACCAGAGGAGTCGCCCCCTGCTGGATGTTACAGAGTAGTAGGAACATTTTCTCATAGACTTCTATACAAAGGTTTCAGACCCGGAGGTTACCGCTTTGTTTCACTCTTGTTGCCCCTCAAAAGCCTGTGTGTGTGTGTGTGCGTGTGTGTGTGTGTGTGTGTGTGTCTGGTGCTGGACATGGGCCACGCTGCAGACATATTCTGCACGTCAGCTGGGAGTCAGTTTTGGCTGAAGTGGACGTCTCGCTGTCAGACGGTCTGAAGAGAGAAAAGTGAAAATGAACCAAATGATATGAATTTGTGATGCGTCACAAAGTTTCTGTCTCTTAAGTGTCGGACATCTTAACAACTTCCACTTTATGTAAAGAAAGTGAGGATCACGTGATTGTGGAAAAACAGGGTGTCAGTTTCCTCTCTTTGTTGTGCAGTTGTTCAGCTAGCGTGAGTGATCAGGTCTTTGGTCTTTTTTTAATGTCCTGAGTGCGTTGAGCAGGTGGCCAAACCGCAGCTCAGGGAAGTCCGGGCTGAACGCACTCACAGCGTGACTCAGGCTTTCTATTACCGGACACAGAAAACCGGCGTTTTACACCTCAGTATGTTCACACGGGTCCACCTGCAGCAGGACTGTGTGTGTGTGTGTGTGTGTGTGTGTGTGTGTGTGTAGAGGTATGGACTCCTGCAGACTGTAAACACACGATATTGAATTTATTTTAGTTGACAGGGACGATGCAATTTTAAAATTTTACAAATAGAATAAATAAAGTAAAAATTAATAATATAAAAAATGATTAAAGCTTAAAAACGAAGGCTTTAACTAATTACTCCAAATGAAAAAGATATGTCGGCTCCAGCTCGACTCAGCAGCAGACGAGTTCGCTCTGTTTGTGTCTCTCGACCTGATTTCAAGGTCAAGAATCTTTATTTATTATAAGACACTAACAATTATCTTCACTATTGATTCATCAATAACCCTTTTGAAAATGTCCTTGCTTTTTTTTTCCAACCAACTCCAAAGAATTCCCAAAGATATGAAATTAATTTACTAATTGACAAACAATTATCGATGTACAAAACAACATCTCTCTAAGTGATGAAATGTTTCAGAACGTCTCGTTGCAGCACAGAACTCTCACAGCGTTGAGCCACAATCTGAATGTCTCACCTCCACCTGTTGTAGCAGAAACAGCTTCATGTGACCGGATGATGTGTTGGGATCCTTCGTCCAGCTGGTTGTGAATAAAAGGAGGCGCAGGGAAAGTGGCGACAGA
>NC_041375.1:39311-99311 GCF_900634415.1 Cottoperca gobio | reverse complement strand
AGGAAAGCGGCTCAAGATGCTGTCTCGGGAGTGACCCTCACACAGACCTTAGACTTGACCTGCATCCTTTGGGACTCAGAACATACTATACCCTCTCCATGATGTGCTCTCAATCAGCTCAACCCATCCGAAGCAAACTTCTCCAGCACACGAGGCCAGACTTCCCAAACTGCTGCTCCCACGGGCCACTCGGAGACCCTCCTCGCTGCGGAGGCGCACCGCACTCATTACAGGCCTCCGTGATTCATAACACACATGCTCACGAACCGCAGTATGAGAGCTCATTACAACGATCTGTAACAGCTTTCTGTCAGCACCATAACCCCCCCCCCCCCCCCCATGCATTTGACAACACAACAACACGGCTCGTTAAGAAGCAGCATGGGAAGTGGATGAGGCTGGACGAGACATGTGTTGGACCTATAGAGACGCACCTGCTTATTCACCCAATAACATTTTACACACTCCCTGCAGACTTTTATCTAGCGGTGTAAAACATGAGTGATGCTGACAGGAGGGCTCATCAGGTGAGCAGTAAAAGAAGCTGCGCTGTGGATGAAAGAGGAGCGAGCATGAAGCCCGGGTGGTCGTGTGCACCGTCACAGACGATCAGTGTTCATTTTAAACGTATCCTATTTGAATCTTTGTGATGTTGCTGTCAGCATTATTGAAAGTGTAGCTTCTGCCTGTCGTGTATTGTTACTGATGTTTTGACTCTCCTGTCATAACATTGCTGTGGTTGCTCCGCATACGTTTCCCTCATAGTCCACCGGGATGAATACCAGAACTTCAGACTCACATATGATTCTCTCGGTGTGTGTGTGTGTGTGTGTGTGTGTGTGTGTGTGTGTGTGTGTGTGTGTGTGTGTGTGTGTGTGTCAGGCTCGAATATGTCTAAAACGTCATTGGCCATCAGTGCTTGTGGTCAGTTTATCTAAATTAAAAAATGAACAACTCACCAGCTGTGGTTTCTTCTATCATAAAACCTCCCCATCTTCTAACACCACAAACGTTTCAGTGCATTTATTTTAAACAGATTCATGTTTTTTATGGGAAATAAAGGAGCACTGAAATAATGATGTTATATCATTGAACTCCATCTGTCTTCACATTACTTAAAGTTCACACATTCTTACATCATTCATGCATCCAATATTCAAAAATCTATACAATTCTGCAAACAGTTCTGCTCAACACGTCACGTGAGGTCAAACGCGTGTTGTATCCAGAAACTGATATTAAAGATGGAAAAGTCAAATGGAGGATAATAAACTTTCACACTTTCTCTGTATCAGGATGAAGCATAAGTTTGAAAATAAACTTTCACAGCTGTGGTTCAAGGTTTACTCAGTTTATTTACCTGCTGCCTGGTCTCCTGTGAACCCTCCTGCAAGTGAAGGACCACAGCTCTAACAATAAAACTCTCAGTTCTGCCGCCAGGTGATGTGTCAAAGTCCCCGCAGGAGCAGGACAAATCGAACACGGGGCTTTCCTGCAGGTGACTCGTGTTTGTGTCCCAAGAAGTCAACGCTCACTTATTTTAAATGACGAACGTAAACGTTTCCAAGTGTTTTTACTTGTTCGTATGTCGTTAGCAACATGGCTAACGTTATTCTCCAAAGAATCTCTCTTGCACTGTAAAGCGAGGCTTATAGGAAACTAATCTCCGATGATGTCATTACTTACACCAGGGGGGGAACCTTTTTCCTATCAAGGGCAATTTTATTACATTACACTACAGGTCATTCAGCAGACGCTCTTATCCAGAGCGACTTACATTGAACTAAGTACAGGGACAGATTCTGGAGCAGCTCAGGGGTACAATGATGGCAGCCTGGTGTTGAACTCCAGACCTTCTAGTGTTTTGTTTGGAAGGCGTACCACTAGACCAGTAGACCATCACCACCCATTTTATTTTTTACAACATCCTTCGAGGGCCGTACTAATTATTGAACTCATAACTTCTGCACATTGTTTTAAAGACGCAGCCCGTTCATTTCACTTTTCTTTCATGCTAAATGCAAGAAATAATTATCCTGTATCTTCTGTTTTATCAGAACTCCTTTATTAGTCCCACAGCGGGGACATTTATCTCGTCACAGCAGAAGAACATGAAGTAAAAAGGTAGAACTCAATAATGAAATAGAATAAAAATATAAGTACCAAGTGGTTGATGTAAATAAAGTGATAACTGCACAGCAGTGGTGGAACAGTGTGTTCTTGGTGTGGGGGTCTACCTCTCTATCTGTCCATGTGTGTATGTTCCGCTCTGCAGAACAAATGCCTCCACAGAGTTTTAACTGCGGCAAAACATTAAAATAAAAGTTTATTTGCTGATAAAAACAAGAGAAAGATCAGCAGGAGGTCGTTCCTGTGGCTGATGAACGTGTCACTCGTGAAATCCTTGCCGTGTTGTAACCAGCTCGCCGTCTTTAAAAGCAGCCTGAGCTTCAATAAAGCTGAATGTAAAACAAAATAAAATGGGAACTGTAAAGTTTGGAGAAAGACCTGTTGACCCGGAGGGAGAACACAAGCTGGATCTCCCTGTAAGGATTCATTAAACTTCCCATTAAAAGTCCTTCTCACACGTCTGTGAGAGTTCAGAGCACTTTATGGTTCTCACACACACACATGTGCAAGATGTGTGTGTTCAGAGCTGAAGCCTGCCGCTGTGTGAACGTTTCACTCCGACTGACACACACACACACACACACACACACACACACTGCAGGATAACGGCTGTCAGTCTACACATGAAGGGCAAGTTCCACACTTAATTAAAGACAAATATAATTCAGAAAGTATAATCGTGCCAGGTGCGAGGCAGGCAACACATGGTCTTATACATACATATATACATACATATATATATATATATATATATATGTATTCACACACTTTCATTCTTCATCCTAATCAGAACCATCCGAGCGTTTAATAAAAATCATAGAAAGCGTTTTATTGGACTGCACTAGAGCTGCCTCCTTGTTAAGCAGGAACTCACATCTGTGCGTTTAACCTTCCATTAAAATGCCAGACGTGAAACATGGACGTCGGCCATGAGGGTCGACAGTGTGACTATTATATATGTGGAGTATTCAGTGCAGCGCTGTCAGCACACACTTCACTCACAACATATGAACACAATAATGCTGATTGTGCTGGAACTCTTTAAACACTAGAATAATGAAAGTGTTCAACATGAGAACAGGAAAGAACTTTTTATGTTCTGACGACACTTCAGTGGTTCCATGTGTGTGCGGTGTGTGCGGTGTGTGCGGTGTGTGCAGTGTGTGCAGTGTGTGCAGTGTGTGCAGTGTGACCGGTGTGTGCAGTGTGTGCAGTGTGTGCAGTGTGTGCAGTGTGACCGGTGTGTGCAGTGTGTGCAGTGTGACCGGTGTGTGCAGTGTGTGCAGTGTGTGCAGTGTGTGCAGTGTGACCGGTGTGTGCAGTGTGTGCAGTGTGACCGGTGTGTGCAGTGTGAACGTGTGTGCAGTGTGTGCAGTGTGAACGTGTGTGCGGTGTGTGCAGTGTGACCGGTGTGTGCGGTGTGCGCAGTGTGAACGTGTGTGCGGTGTGCGCAGTGTGTGCAGTGTGACCGGTGTGCGCAGTGTGAACGTGTGTGCGGTGTGTGCAGTGTGACCGGTGTGTGCAGTGTGACCGGTGTGTGCGGTGTGTGCAGTGTGAACGTGTGTGTGGTGTGTGCAGTGTGACCGGTGTGCGCGGTGTGTGCAGTGTGAACGTGTGTGTGGTGTGTGCAGTGTGACCGGTGTGTGCGGTGTGTGCAGTGTGAACGTGTGTGCGGTGTGACCGGTGTGTGCAGTGTGACCGGTGTGTGCGGTGTGTGCAGTGTGACCGGTGTGCGCGGTGTGTGCAGTGTGAACGTGTGTGCGGTGTGTGCAGTGTGACCGGTGTGCGCGGTGTGTGCAGTGTGAACGTGTGCGCGGTGTGTGTGGTGTGTGCAGTGTGAACGTGTGTGCGGTGTGTGCAGTGTGAACGTGTGTGCAGTGTGACCGGTGTGTGCAGTGTGACCGGTGTGTGCGGTGTGTGCAGTGTGACCGGTGTGCGCGGTGTGTGCAGTGTGAACGTGTGTGCGGTGTGTGCGGTGTGTGCAGTGTGAACGTGTGCGCGGTGTGTGCGGTGTGTGCAGTGTGAACGTGTGTGCAGTGTGTGCAGTGTGACCGGTGTGTGCGGTGTGTGCAGTGTGACCGGTGTGCGCGGTGTGTGCAGTGTGAACGTGTGTGCGGTGTGTGCAGTGTGACCGGTGTGCGCGGTGTGTGCAGTGTGAACGTGTGTGCGGTGTGTGCGGTGTGTGCAGTGTGAACGTGTGCGCGGTGTGTGCGGTGTGTGCAGTGTGAACGTGTGTGCGGTGTGTGCAGTGTGAACGTGTGTGCAGTGTGACCGGTGTGTGCAGTGTGACCGGTGTGTGCGGTGTGTGCAGTGTGAACGTGTGTGCGGTGTGTGCAGTGTGACCGGTGTGCGCGGTGTGTGCAGTGTGAACGTGTGCGCGGTGTGTGCGGTGTGTGCAGTGCGAACGTGTGTGCGGTGTGTGCAGTGTGAACGTGTGCGCGGTGTGTGCGGTGTGTGTGGTGTGAACACGTGTGCGGTGTGTGCGGTGTGTGCAGTGTGAACGTGTGTGCGGTGTGTGCGGTGTGTGCGGTGTGTGCGGTGTGTGCAGTGTGAACGTGTGCGCGGTGTGCGCAGTGTGCGCAGTGTGAACGTGTGTGCAGTGTGTGCAGTGTGAACGTGTGTGCGGTGTGTGCGCGGTGTGTGCGGTGTGTGCAGTGTGAACGTGTGCGCGGTGTGCGCAGTGTGCGCAGTGTGAACGTGTGTGCAGTGTGTGCAGTGTGAACGTGTGTGCGGTGTGTGCGCGGTGTGCGCAGTGTGTGCAGTGTGAACGTGTGTGCAGTGTGTGCAGTGTGAACGTGTGCGCAGTGTGTGCAGTGTGAACGTGTGCGCAGTGTGTGCAGTGTGAACGTGTGTGCGGTGTGTGCAGTGTGACCGGTGTGCGCGGTGTGTGCAGTGTGAACGTGTGCGCGGTGTGTGCGGTGTGTGCAGTGCGAACGTGTGTGCGGTGTGTGCAGTGTGAACGTGTGCGCGGTGTGTGCGGTGTGTGTGGTGTGAACGCGTGTGCGGTGTGTGCGGTGTGTGCAGTGTGAACGTGTGTGCGGTGTGTGCGGTGTGTGCGGTGTGTGCGGTGTGTGCAGTGTGAACGTGTGCGCGGTGTGCGCAGTGTGCGCAGTGTGAACGTGTGTGCAGTGTGTGCAGTGTGAACGTGTGTGCGGTGTGTGCGGTGTGTGCGGTGTGTGCAGTGTGTGCAGTGTGAACGTGTGCGCGGTGTGCGCAGTGTGTGCAGTGTGAACGTGTGCGCAGTGTGTGCAGTGTGAACGTGTGTGCAGTGTGTGCAGTGTGAACGTGTGCGCAGTGTGTGCGGTGTGTGCGGTGTGTGCAGTGTGAACGTGTGTGCGGTGTGTGCGGTGTGTGCGGTGTGTGCAGTGTGAACGTGTGCGCGGTGTGCGCAGTGTGTGCAGTGTGAACGTGTGTGCGGTGTGTGCAGTGTGTGCAGTGTGAACGTGTGTGCGGTGTGTGCAGTGTGTGCAGTGTGAACGTGTGTGCGGTGTGTGCGGTGTGTGCGGTGTGTGCAGTGTGAACGTGTGCGCGGTGTGCGCAGTGTGTGCAGTGTGAACGTGTGCGCAGTGTGTGCAGTGTGAACGTGTGTGCAGTGTGTGCAGTGTGAACGTGTGTGCAGTGTGTGCAGTGTGAACGTGTGCCGGGCCAGACTTTACATGCCAGACAACACGTTACTAGTTACTCTGCAGGTTTAGATTATTGATGCAAAATATAAATCTACTAATAAATCTAAAGTTAAGCTACCCAGCAGTATTTAAAGTTATTAAAAAGTGATGAATAATCAATAATTATAACCAGATAATACAATATGTCTTAATGACGAGACCATTGTGTTTGTCAAGTGAAGCCATAATTAATATTAATATGAATAAGTCTTGAGTTCTGGTTCATGTATCTATAACTATAAACACGCTTTGCAAAACAAAAGAAGTTAAGATAGTAAGTTGAAATGTTTCTGTATGAAGCAGGAATATGAGTTAACAGCACTGTGTGATATTTATATACTAAATACATATAAACATATTACAACAGAAGAAAACATAGTTCATCATTTGTATTTTGCAAACAATGTGGAAAAACTAAATACAATTAATTAAATACAGTTTAAATCATCATAAGACACGCAGCTGTTTGTAAATCTGCACACGTCACTGTTCCTGCTTCAACATTCATTTAAATGTGTCACTGAGTTTCTTGTTTTCTACAAAAACACAGTTTTCTATTCAAATCAACTTTTCCGCCATGTTCAGTCTTTCACTTAATATATATATATATATATATATATATATATATATATCATAAATCAATTCTGCCAGGAGGACAAAACTACTTCAATTTAGAAAAAGAAGAAGAATCTTTTCAAAGTGCAGCAGGCTGGTGCTGCCCTCTGCTGGCGAGCCACGTTACACACACCTGCAGCTGGTTTAATATCATCTTCTCCACAGTGTGTGTGTGTGTGTGCGTGTATATGCATGCATGTGTGTGCGTGTGTATGCATGTGTGTGCGCCTGAGTATGTATGTATGTGCATGTGTGTGTGTGTAGAAAGTTTACTGTATGTTTGTTATTGTTGGACCTGCAGCAGAATGACAAACCTTTAACTTGATTATGAATCTTATAATAATAATAATAATAAATAAATAATATATATATATATATATCAGGATATAAATATATATATATATATATATATATATATTATATCCTATATATATATATATATATATATATAGATATATATATATATATATATATTTATATCCTGATATATATATATATATATATATATATATATATATCGGGATATAAATATATATATATATATATATATATATATATATATATATATATATATATATATATATATATATCGGGATATAAATATATCAAACTTAGTTTTTCCAGGTGATTTAAAGACAGGTTACTTTTATTTTCTGTGGAAAAAGGTGAAAAGAAAGAATTGAGTTTTTTGTTTTTAGTGTTTCTTGTTGTTATACTAGTTTCAGCCACAAGAGGCTGACGTGCTTCTTCTTCTGAACACACACACACACACACACACACACCGTTTGTTAGTTAGTATTAACATACAAAGGATCATTTTGTGGGTGAAGTATTCTTTTAAGTAAAAAATGCAAACAATGCTGCACATGTTCTCCCTCAGACTCTCCTGCTGACGTGATGCTCAGGAGCAGAAACACATGCAGTTATTACACAGATACAAGTGTTGGGGAGTAACATGTCATCACGTGACTACATACATGTACATGTAATCTGTTACTGGAAGAAAGATGTCATTAATTACAGTCATAAATCTAAATGTTGGGATTACGAAGGCGTCACATCTGAATATAGATTTTCTTTTTGTTGTAAAAGTCTTTTATGTAGAATATCACATTCCTTAATACAAGATATATTTAATCATTTAAATAAAGGTTTGAAGTAATCAGTGTTGTGAGGTTTTAACTTTATGTGTTTAAGACTTTATATCTGGAAACAGAAAAAGATTAATTAAGTAAGTTATTCACATTTATACACACATTTAGTCTACATTTGGTGATTTCCAGAGATGCTCTCCTGGAGACAGTTTCGGTTTTGTGCACAAACATAACAAAATAAACTCATTTTGCAGTAAAACATTGTTTTAGAATGAAAGTAATGAAAACTCGTGTTGTGTTGGACCTCGGGTCGAGCTCTCAACCTTTAGTGCCTCTTCTACAGAGAAATGTCTCTGCAGCCGCATGACACCTGATATAATCCTCCCTGTCCACAAGGCAGTGCGCTGCTCCACTATCGGGGGGCGGAGTCTGCAGGGAGTGGGCCTGCCCGGCGCTTTTAATACAGATGCGCTCCTCCGTGCGCCGTGCGTTCAGCGGCGAGCGGACACGGCAGAGCGGGGAGACACAGAGCAGACAGCACCATGACTGCACCCAGCAACACCTACGATGTGATAGTGGTCGGCGGAGGAATATCAGGTGGGTGCAACACAAGTAAACTTAGTTTATCTCTGCAGGGCGCGCACACACAACTAGTCCCGTGTGGGTTGGATGTGATCTGTTCTGCGCTCCGTGTAAGCTCTCCAGACAACTGTTGCGCCAAAGCTGCTCGTGTGTTGCAGTCCGGGGCTGCTGGTCCTGTGGTCGTGGGCTGCTGGTCCTGTGGTCGTGTGTGGACACTTTAATCAGGCTGAACGCGGGTTTTCCTTCTTCACGGTGTGACATCCGTTTTCTCCGCGTGCACGTCTCTTCCGTGAAGCTTCCCCCGGTGCACCGCTGCATCACCGCAGCAGCGCCTGCTAAGTAACAGCTAATCAGCCAGAGCATACTTTGTATTACATAACAATAGGAGGGGGGGCAGGGGGGGTCTGATACATTATTATGGGTTGTCATTTTAAATATGCTTCTTATAAAAGCTCCATGCTTGTTTTTATTTCGTCTATGAGCCAATTAGAGACGAGCTACGAGGCTTCAGCCTGCACGTGAATACATCTGCATATGTTACTATCAGCAGCTGCTGATGTAAGTGTTGCTTACATCATGCATGTGATTCCCCTGCACGTGCGCTAATATTGCATTGTTCCATGTTAATTACAAGCTCGCAGGATGGATGTATAACGATGTTAGTACTATTGTGCCTTCTGATGTGTCAATAACACATTGTGCAGCTGACTGTGAAAGCACAGCGTGGCGTTAAGTAACACTTGGTTGTGAAGAAGGGGGGAGTCTAGTTCCTGGAGAGTAGTGATGTGCACACCGAGGTGATTCATGTAAACGAATCAATTTGGAGTTGTGATACTTTCTGCAGAAACATGGCGTCAGTTCCTCTGTTAGTGTTCCACTAGTGCTGCAGCAGAGGTCCCACACATGTCCTCAGTGCATCATCAGTATCAGACCTGCACAGTTATATCCATTCATATGTGTTTCCATCTGGACGGCAGGCTTTATGGTTATTTATCTTCATAACGTTCACCCATCCAGACATCTCGGGCCACGACTACAGTGTTTTACTCTTTACTTCAGTCGTTTATATTATTTTATTATCTTTGATAATTTTATCTACGATACCTGAAAGTCCCGAGGTTAATAAAGATTAATTTTATATTAATAATAAAATATCATTTTAATGCACTGATTTAGCATCCCACCTGCATGTGGGGAGGCTATGTACACTCAACTATCTGTGGGACATTAGTGCTGCATTCAAGTGGTGTCGGAATAATCTAACTTTGGAAATGTGATCATCCAAGGATCTTGTGAATCCACCGTTAACTTCGACTCCAGTCCGTTTAAATCAGGCGGCGTTAGCTGCACCCTACGAAGACAGCGAGGTCCGAACGTGTTCAGTTCTGCAGCTCAGCCCTGGAACACTCCCACGCTGCATGTTGCTGGAGTTCTGTGGTTTCTGTGGTTTCTGTATTTAGTGAACGGGGGGAATGTGTTTGTCTGCAGCAGGATGTTCCTTCTGTCTCCTGAGGGCCCTCGCTGATATGAACAAGCTGCTGCTGTGTGTTAGGAACCGCGTCGTTAAAGCGTCGGAGACGTTGATTGAAGTATCTGTGTGTTGGACCACATTATGTTGCAGGTGCATATAACTCTGGTGCAGCTGCGTCTGTGTCTCAGGGTCAAAGTGCAGCTGGGGGCTTCCAGGCTCGTTGTGTTGACTGATGCCGTTTCGCTCGACAGACACTGAAGCGCCGTTCTGTTGGACCGGCAGGTCGATCGACTGCCTGCCTGCACGTCCGTCCGTCAGACAATGTAGAATTTAGGTCAGTGTCAGTTCAAATACTGTCAAACAAGTTAATCTGATAAAAGCTGGCCAACAGCCCCCGCTGGCTCTCTGCGGCCCTGCCTGTCCTCCCTCGTGTCACATTAGGGTCTTATAATTACACCATTTGTTGATACCGCCGCCCTTTACGGGCTCGCAAAGATGTCCACATATAACAATCAGTGTCCAATCAAAGGACGCCCTCCCTCCGCCGCCCTCTCTCCGTCGCCCTCCGTCGCCCTCCCTCCGCCGCCCTCCGCCGCCCTCCCTCCGCCGCCCTCCGTCGCCCTCTCTCCGCCGCCCTCTCTCCGTCGCCCTCTCTCCATCGCCCTCTCTCCGCCGCCCTCTCTCCGTCGCCCTCTCTCCATCGCCCTCTCTCCGCCGCCCTCTCTCCGTCGCCCTCTCTCCATCGCCCTCTCTCCGCCGCCCTCTCTCCGTCGCCCTCTCTCCATCGCCCTCTCTCCGCCGCCCTCTCTCCATCGCCCTCTCTCATCGCCTGCCAGCCGCCCACCGGCAGCACTGTGGCCCTGGAGGGGCCGTCAGCACTTTGTGAGGAAACATTAAATACTTGTGACAGCCTGTTATCAAAGCAGCAGCAGAGAGGAAGCCGGGGAAGAGGGGGGGAGGAAGAGGAGGAGAGGCAACAGAAATAATGGGGAAGAGAAACAGGGAAGCACTTCTTCCTTTATGTGTCAGCAGCTGTGAGAAATCAAACGGGGAAACAGGGAAGAGTGTGTGAGAGCTGGAAAGAGGATGAAGTGTTGATTACGTGACGGGACTTTTGATGCAGTGTCCCCAGTGAAGTGTGCCGTCGATGATTCAGAGAACAGGTCTGCTGTGGGTCTTTGAACCAGAGAAGTTAAAGTCTATTAAATTAGAACGTGCGTAATAAAAGTTACAGGTCATTTTCCAAATTACATTTTTGAACCAAATGCATTTTGTGGAGACGAAGGGCTCTGGGTCGGTTTGAACTTGAGTTCGTCTCTCTGATGCTATTTGCACAGTTCTGTCTGTGTGCTTATGTAACTGCGGACTCTTGGTGGACGGGTGTAGTGTGGGTCAAGGACGAAGCCACGGGCAGATACACACTCTTCTACTTCCACATGTACTTATATAACCTGCCTGAAACAGGACGTGTGTCACCGCTCTGACTCTTTCACAGCGCAGTAATCTCCTCAGTCAGATATCCTCAAATCTCTCTGCAGAAAACACAAAGTTGGCAGAGTGGCGTTACAATCACAAGAGAATATTGGCACCGCCTTGACGTCTGTAGGGACATGTCCAAATCTGCACTTCAGTATAAAAGAAGCTGCTGTTTGTCATGACTTGTTGTTGCAGCTGAGCTTGTGAGAACATGTCGGCTGCATGTGGAGCTCAAACACGGAGGATAATATCTGCTGGACACAAACAAAGACTTCATAAATCATCATGTCGCTCTGTGGAATTAAGCAACACGTCAACTCAAGAGATGAGACGTCAGTGTTGGCTTCATGACCTGTTTCCACTCAAATGACTGAAGAAATCCGTTGTTGCAGATTTATGAGGTTAGGCGAGTGTCTGAGTTTGGTTTCGGCAGGAAGTGGACTCCAGGGAATGAACGTCTCTCTCTGAGTGGACTTCACTAAATAATTGAGCGTCCGACGTGCTCTGTTGTAAAGACTGAGAGGATCGTGCAGCACAAATAAGACCAACAGAAACGTGTAGTTCTCAAAAGACATGCAAAGGAGGAGAAGCAAATAGTGTTCCAGTGCTGCTGTGATATCTGCAGCAACACACGGTTACAGGGAAGGTTCGGAAGATTAAAGGTCCCTTACAGACACATGTAGGGGTTTTAATTACACGAGGGGCCGACACTTTGGGCTCAAGAGCATTTATACGCTACACAAAGGGCAAAGGGTTGTGATATCGTTAGAGTAATATCTTTTGTGAATCGCAGCTTGAGAGAGGCAGATAAAATGCAGATGGTTCTCAGTTCATGGCTGAAATCCATCCTTTGTGATTTTGACCATGGGACTGCTGCTACATGGTATTACACTCGCCACAGAAAACCTCCCGTGTCATAACTTCTCTCCTCACATCTCTGTTGACCTATTTTCCATTTGAAAGTCTCATGACGCGGCGCCCTGCTCTGCGCTGAGTCGGCACATCGTACTGTTGGCGCAGCTCGAAGCTTCTCTAATTACCATCAACATATCTGCAATCTAAGAGCAGCACTTTCTCTGTGCAGCTGTGCAAACAAGATAACCTGTTGGCGGAGCTGCCAGATGTAATCGTTACACGGACCGCTCGTGTGTGTTTCCAGCTTGTGCATGCCTGCGCCTCTGTTTGCCCTGTGTGGCAGGTACGCCATGAGAACCGTGCAGCTGTAACCTCAGCGGTGTTAATCTGATAAATGATGACGATGATGCACATGTAGCTGATGGATGTTTGCGCAACACAAAGAGCTCGCCTCTCCGGGGGGAATGTCCCCGTTTCCCTTCTCTGTTCAGTGTTTGTCAGACGAAGTGATTTGCAGCTGTTATCAGAGGGCGCTGCGTCTCTGTGCTCAATGTTTGCATGAAGGTAACATTCAGCTCCTGAGAGCTACCGCTTTGTTTTTAGTCTTCGTCCCGTGTCAAATGTCCTGGTCAGTTTGTTTCCTGTCTCCATGGACACGTTATCTTGTGTCTGTCCGTCTGACCGTCTCGTGAACGAGATGTCTCAGGAAGGCCTTCAGAGGATTTCTTCAAATCTGCCACACATCGAGGATGAACGGATTATTATAAGTTCACACGTTAATGATCAGACAGTTTGGACAACAAGCTTCTGCTTGTTTCTTTCTCCTGTTGTGACTGACCTGCAGACGTCTTCTCCAGTCTCTCTGTCAGTGAAAACAAGAGATTTAAAGTTTTCTACATTATTGTTTGCATCGTCACAGTTCGTGTTTAATGACGTTGGTTAGAATTAGAGAAGAAGTCATGTCTCTACAGTACAGATGCAGCCGGCTAACTTAGCTTAGCATAAGCTGGAAGCGGTATAACCGAGGACTCGCTGGTACACTCAACTCTTCCTGTCTTGTAGCTCATTATATGTTTTTCTTTACACCAGTAGATATTATTGTGTCTCCAACACTCATTTTGTATCAGACATCTTTACATCTGAAAGAAACATGAGGCTTGTGGCTTTTTAATTATTACAACACATGCGAGGACATCCTCTTCTGTCCTCATGATAACTACCTGTCTGCTCCCCAGCTCCTCTAAAGGTCACGCACACGTTATAAGATTTATTTTATCGCACACATCTCCTTACTGTATTGTCAGACTTCTAGTATTATATGTTGATAAAGTTGTTCTCCTGTCTCTCATGTAACTCGTCATTGTTAGTCCTCAGTTTGTCTCCATGCTGAGAACATGAGACACGTAAACGTCTGGATCAATATTCAGCCTGATTCAAGTGTCGCTCGTCGCTCGGCTGTTGGATTTCTTTATGTTCTGGTGAGAAGACTTCACTGAGGTACAGACTCAGACGCTTCTTAAATGTCACACTGTCAGGATACAGCCGGGGACTAATGCGCTTGTCAAACTGTTGTATTATCGCTCGACGTCGTCACCTGACATCAGACAGAACCGTCAACTCGACAAAGAAAATAAATTGTCTCACACTGACGCCATTTAGCAGCTCGGCTTCACAGGAGACCGAGCAGCAGTCGTGCCTCAGTGACTCAGAGGAACACGATGTTTCATTACACGTTCAGCTCGTACAGAGAACACAGAGAACACAGCAGTGCTGGAAAGTAACTTTGCTCTTAAGTTCTGTACTTACAGTTGTGCAGTACTTTCATACTTCTACGTCACTACTTTAGACTTTAACTCGCCGTGTCTCCAGTCTAAATGCTAAGCTAAGCTAACCAGCTGATGGATGTCGCTGCCTAAGATCTTCCCTGAACTCTGCAGGCGTCTCGTCACGTGTGCAATGTGAGGACGGACATGAGGAAGAAGTGGTGGATTCTGACGGAGCATGTCAGCGCTCGTCTGGGCCAATGTGATTTAGTTACACATGGGAAACACTGGAGGACACAAGGTGGCAAGAGCAGGTGGACGGGAACGGACGAATGAGGGAGGGGGTGGGGGGGGAACAGAGCGAGCCGAGCAGGCGGCACAGTTCAGATACATTGTGGTTTCAGACTTTGCCAAGAAAAACAGTACGTGTATTAAAGTGACGAGAAAACATCTCCTGAATCCTGTCCAGGGTTGTGGGGGGGCTGTATCCCAGCATGCATTGGGTGAGAGGTGGGTCACACTCTGGACAACACACTCACAGCTCAGATACTAAACTAACAATCCACTTTATTATTTACTTTAATATCTCGGCTGCACTAATGAAGATACATGTTCCACTTCCTGAAACAGGATGAAGCTCCTCACTTCAAAGTTCAACAACATCGATTTAAACTTATTTAAAACCTTCCAAAACAACAACAACAACAACAACAACAACAACAACAACAACAACACACATACAGCCAAAAACATATTTTGCATTATTGCCCAAAAAAGCTTTTTTTGAAAGTGTCTGACATGATGTGTAATGTTGTTTGGAAACAGTCAATAAACCATGTGGTCCATAAAGATCTGACTGTGTGTGTGTGTGTGTGTGAGTGTGAGTGTGTGTGTATGTGTGTGTGTATGTATATGTGTGTGTGTGTGTGCGTGTGAGTGTGAGTGTGTGTGTATGTGTGTGTGTGTGTATGCGTGTGTGAGTGTGTGTGAGTGTGAGTGTGTGTGTGTGTGTGTGAAAACGTAGATTCAAGACAGAGCCGTTAATAATAAATTCTCACAGTACAACGTCTCAGACAGACAATTAGGTCAAGCAGAGCCCCAAGGAGCTGTGGTGGAGAGGAGAGACTAAATATGAGCAGATTCACCGACATTATAGCAACACATTATTTCATGCGTTCAGTCTGTGCTCATCTTTGAGTCTTTATGTGCACATGACGTGTGACGTGTGACGTGCAGGTCACATGGGGCTGAAGTAAAAGTATTCAATAGTGAAGATAGAACGTTTACAAAAGGTCCAACCCTCAGACACACACGTGTCTATCGCTCATTAAGTAATAATAATCTTTACTTGCAGAAAGGTTTGTAAAACGAATGCACTAAACATTCATTACTCACACTTCTGCGGAAATGAAAAAGCGATGGAAAGATATAGACAGACACACAAAAGGTGCGTTATTAGCAGCCGAGTGAACTTCATGTTTAATGAGCACAGTTTGTGTTCTGCTGCAACGCTTCTCTTCACGCTCCTTTCTGCACAACTTCATATTGAATACACCTGCACAGATGTGCACCTGCTTTGTATGTGTCCAATAGATGTACAGAACAATCAGCCCTCCTTAAATGCATCTGCACAAAGGATGCACTGCTGACTGCAGGCCAGCTGCCACAGAGGACAGGAGGACTGGCTTCATGGCGTATCTGTTTGATAAATATCCAGCGTGTGTCTAGACCAGTGTTTCTCAAACCTTTTCAGACCAAGGACCACTTCACCAATAAAAAACACTCACGGACCACCTGACTCCCCAAACATCCAAACACAATAGGCCTGCTCACCACTCCAACAGTATATTACAACTGACAGCCTGATGAGCTTCATGTGACCTTCTCTATGTCGCTCCTTCACACATTAAATCAACAGCACAAATACAACAAGCATTCTACAACATGTCGTTCATGTGAATGCTGACAGATGTTACACGTCATATGAAACGTAGACTACATGTATTACTGAGTGTATGTCCGTACAGAACGTACCCACAGCAACACCGTTACTACTGAGAGATAATGCAAACTGTGAGGGCGCCTTCGTCACGTGTTTCTTGAGTTCATCACGTTTTCTCTCAAAACGTCCTGAAGGTTTCCCAAAGTAATCCTTGAGTTTACTCACCATGTCGCTTGAGCTCGGCGGGTCTCATAGCCTCGTTCGTCAACGACTCGTAGCACAAAACACAGTGTGCATTGGGATCCTCTTCATCTCCGGTCCAAAAACATCGATTTGATGTAGTCGCTGTGATATCTTCTCTTCACTTCAGCGCTGGACTTTCACAGCTTGGACGGCGAACCGCTCTCCTGGGACTCAGTAACACAAAACCACTTGTAGCTGCTGAATCACCTGCATCAGGACGATGCACCTTCACTGTCGCGTCAGATTTTTGATTTCATTTTCTTTTAACTGACCCTGTCATGATCCATCGATCCATCGATCCATCTTGTCAGGTGACCGCGGCTCGAATTGACCGCGCAGATCATTCATGGCGTAAGATCGTAAAACGAACCTACGTAGCTACGCTACATCTACGCTAACTCAGGTCTATACTAGTCATTTTTAAACAGTTTGAGAAACACTTTAAACTTATAATATATTCATTTCAAATGTGACATTTTACCGATATACTCACTCTGGTGGTCCGCGGACCACTCTTGGAGAAAGACTGCTCTATGTGCAGAAACAACAGCGTAGATCCCTTCAGGCACATTGTTCATGTCTTGGGGGGTTTGGATAAACTCATTTGTCTCTGCAGCATCTGAACCTGGTGAAAGGCCTCCTGACGCTTTAACATTGCAGACACACCTCTGCACCTGGCAGATGTTCCAGTGAGTGTGAGTTATGTTTCTCTCTCAGCTGCTGAACACTGCAGATGTGCGTCCAGGGTTTTACTCTCTGGGGAGGAAAAACAGAAATACATAAAATATTAGTTTTGTTTGTTTGATTCTTACTCGTGTACATTTACACAACAATACTCCAGACATACATCTTTACATATATTCTCACATCTCCTCTCTGTTGCATGAGTTTGGATAGCATGAAGTTCAGTTTGGATTGCATGTTGATTTTTCCAGCAGTGCAGCTCATTCCTCTTCTTCATTTCATGGTTGGGGAGGGGGAGGAGGGGAGCTCCGTCCCTTTGAAGTGATGAAAGCTTTATATTGATCTATTACTCATACAATGCTTCATTTTTCTTTATAAAAACGACGTCTCCATTAAGACAAACAAGCGCAGGGATCAAAGCCACGTCCCAACAGGAAGCTACTTTCTGCAGATTGCCACCGGCACAAACAAGATGCACACAGATGCTCTTTGTTTTCCAAGACAGACACTGACCTTTTGAGCTGAGCCAGGTAATAGCATCAATTTAACGGAGAAGATTTGTGAGCGTCCTCTGCTCAGAGCTAATGCTTTCTCCAAAGCCTGGCAGGAGGGGTGTGTGTGTGTGTGAGGGGGGGTGTGTGTGTGCACAGGGACACCAGTCTGAAGTTGGTAATACGGGACAAACTATGTTTAAACTAATATAAACACGGCGAGCTTCAGCGGAGCTTAGCAGGATTTGGAAGCAGAGAGTCTTGTGGGGAAGATGGGACGGGAAGAATGTAGAAAAACATTTGCAGATGTGTGTGCTGAGCTCTGAGACGTTCTTCTTATTAATGCTACATCATACAATTATCTTTTAGTGTTCTTAAATACGTTGTGGCAACTGTGTGACAAGAAAATAATGAAATGACTTTGCACCTCATCCAACACCTTCGGGATGAAAAGCTTTCATGGCTTACATCAGCATCAAACTCTCCCTCAATATATTGTTTAGCAACTGTGTTAGACATTCGGCATGTCCAATCACTTAAAATAAGGTCATGTTACAGCTAAAGAAAGCACTGTCGGTATAAACTGCAAGTTTAAAGTTTTTAAATGTACTTTTGTGTTCTGTCCTTTGACTGGCTTTGTTTCTTTAACACTCGAGGCTCATGGGTATTGTAGTATTAGCAGAGCCGTCTGCACTCCACACTTTCTCTTAAATAAAGTTAAAATAACTCCAAGTGGTGGCCATAACATAAACCTTTAGAGTTGTTAGATTTTAAAGAAACTCACATGTTTATATTTAAAGTAACGTTGAAGAAATCATTAAAACAAACTTCTGCAACAAACTCTTCCTCTGTTGGATCTCCGGCTGCGAGTTTTATGGCTTTGACCTCTGTCCTGCTCTTGTGGGTGAACGGGATCAAATCACCTCATGATGTGTTGGCGTCCACATACCTTCGGTCATGTACCGTATCACATTAGCAGTGCGTGGTATCTTATAAATCACTCTCTGAATGTGGTTTCTGTGCTTTTAACCGTCTGCTGCACTGACACAGTCCTGTGCTGCTGAGCCATATGCTGCATGCTAATCCTCTTCACGTGTGTGCACGCCTAAGTGCATTTACGTTATGTCTTATTGAATTAAAGTTATGGCAGGGATTGCCTGAGGTCTGTGTGTGAAAAGCTGCAGACTCTGATCAGTCAGTCAGTAAATGTGTCGTTGCTCTGCCTTCTCTTTTTGCTCACATGATCAGCAGGTTTGTGATTTGTTGTGGAAGTGTTCTCCCCCCCCCCCCCCCTCTCTCTCTGCAAAGATGTCCCCCTCCCCCCGGCTCTCCCATCTTCCCCATCGCTCTCTCAATATCCAGCCAAGTCATGCAAAAGGCAAATAACATACAAACAGACGTAACTGTAAATGAACAAGATAAAGATCTAAACCATCTCGTCTACATTTTCCAAATAATCTGCGTCATCCATCTTTTCTGTGTGAAACAACAAAGACATGAAATGTTTCTTTAAAGAAAGCTCATAAAGTTGGACAAAGCTTCTCCACTCCTGTGTGTTACTGTGAGAACAGCACACAGTTAACGTCACATAAGTACAATAAGTGTACTCTCTCCCATGTGTAGTGCTGTATGTGTTCACTCAGCTCTCTGTCTCTGTCTGCAGGTTTGAGTGCAGCGAAGCTGCTGAAAGCCGGAGGATTGAGCCCTGTGGTGCTGGAGGCCAGGGATCGGGTCGGTGGACGCACCTTCACTGTGCGGGTGAGAACTGAACACAGCTGCACATACTACAAAACCTTTTGTGCAATATCATTTCTATTTGTTATGTAGATTCTCACAGATTCCAGAACAAGACACAGAGTTACGATGTTTCTCTTTTCTTTTTCAGAATAAGGAGACTAAGTGGGTGGACCTGGGTGGAGCTTACATCGGTCCAACTCAGAACCGCATCCTCCGATTGGCCAAAGAGTATGGCATCCAGACCTACAAAGTGAACGAGCAGGAGAGCCTGGTGCATTATGTCAACGTGAGTGTCCCGGCACCTGTGTGTGGATGTTAGGGTGGCAGACACGTAGATGACCTACAACGAGACCCTTCAGTGAACTCTTGTGTTATGAGCACATAATGTGCTGCATCAGCAGATACGCCCACATGACTCTGACACGACTCATAAAACTCAGGCTGTATAATAACAATTAGACAAATAAAAGCCTGATTAGATAATAATAATAAGAGAAGTGTCACGGTAACGGAGCGAGCTTTAATAAAACAAAGCTGAAACACTTAATAGTAACACAATAATAGTAAACAGACAAACCAGGTAGGCACGGTGTGTAGACACGGTGTAGACACGGTGTGTAGGCACGGTGTGTAGACACGGTGTAGACACGGGGTAGGCACGGTGTGTAGGCACGGTGTGTAGGCACGGTTTAGGCACAGTGTAGGCACGGTGTGTAGGCACGGTTTAGGCACAGTGTAGGCACGGTGTAGACACGGTGTAGGCACGGTGTAGACACGATGTAGACACGGTCTAAGTACAGTGTAGGCACGGTGTAGGCACGAGCAGGACACGAACAGGTTGAGCAGGACACAAGCAGGCAGATAACAGACACGTAACATGAACAACGATCCCACCAAGAACACTGAGACAGACAGGGATATATACACAGAAACTAATGAGGGGAACGAAACACAGCTGGGGAGAAAGACACAAGGACAGGAAGTAAAACAAGACACGACACAAGGGGGAGTGAAACTTCAAAATAAAACAGGAAACCAAAGTGCAAGACTGTGACAAGAAGACTTATTACCTTCAACACCACAATGTGTCATTGTGTACAGATTAAACTAATCAGATTAAAAATGTTAACTAGTGAGCACTAGCTGCTTGTTTCTCCTGTTTCCAGTCTTTATGCTAAGCTAAGCTAACTAACTGCTACATGGGAGAGGATCCTTATGCAGACACATTTTGGTGTTTCCTAAACACTCAACAAGTTACCAGTTTATTAGGTACACCTCTAATTATAAGTGTCGAGAAGGGCCTAATTCACGTGCTAATGCTCAAACAAACGCAGACGTTCCCTTAGACTGTAAATAGGAAATGTTTCTCATATGCTCAAAGCTGTAACTCAAACTGATTGGTAGTAATTAGACGTGGCAGACGAGCTGCTGTGAGATTCAAACACACAGCGGCTCGTAACCTCTGATCAATGCTACAGCAGTGTTGTTCCTCAGAGAGGATCGAGGCATTGTGCAGAAGACACCCACACACTGTGTTTCCTGTGACTTCTTGCATCCACCCTTCTCCTCTGCAGCATCAGTGACTGGTAATCTTTGCCTGGGGGTTTCTGTAATGCACTTTCTCTGTTCTCTGAGTGGTTGAATGGATATCAAAAGCAAACAAAGAAGGAAGGAAGAAAGAGGCCATCTTTGTTCCTGATCGTCTTTGCTCCATATCTCATTAGTGCGGGCGTACCGCTGTCCCTAACACAGTTGTGTTGCTCCACCTGATTTGATTTGCTGTTGCTGCCATGTCTCCTGGTCAAACTACCCTTACTGTAAATCACCGCCCTGCCTGGGGAGGCTGGCAGCTTTATGTGTGTGTGTGTGATACAGACAGAGCTTATCTCCACATGGACTGTGTTCAACTCATTGAATCATAACTTCAGAGATGGACTTTGAGCTACTTGCCTCAGGGTGTGGGCACACACTGACACGCACACACTTTCACTGCATTATATAGAAAGCTATCTCTAATACATGAGGGGGGGGGGGGAGCAGGTTATTACGAAACACCTCTCAATATAATGAAATCCAGCACAATTACACAGAATACTGCCTCATAAATCACCAGGAATCAACAACACGCGCTTCAAAAGTGATTTATTGCAGAGTTATTGTATTAGTTGCAGAATTTAAACTTTAAATAAAATTATAGAGGCATATAAGGCTTGTTAAGAGCAGTCTACACAGCGGTTATCACAGGTAGACAGCAAATATTCACCGCCATACTAGAAGGGTTTCCAGGGTCTGTAGGAGTTTTTCATTGTGTGTCCTGAAATCTGCCTACGCTCAAAGTCATGATTGTTTAATGACTGATGTGAAATGAGTTCTTGGTCCTGCAGATCAGCTGTCTTTCGCTCAAACTCAGTCGCCATGTCCCTCCAGCAAAAATAATAAAACAGATCTGCTGACGAAAAAGCTCTAAAAATGTTTAGTAGAGACACATTTTAGTGACAAACACATTGTGGCTGATTCATCAAAGAAGTATAAACTTAAAAGTCGAGATACAATAAAAGGTTGACTGTAAAATGTCTTCTCACTTCATCCAAATCACACAATCAGACACACATTTCATAGTTACACAGAATATTGGATTATGGTTTGCTTAAAGGGACAGTTTGGACACTTCCCCGGTTTGGAGAACAGACAGGAAGTAGCAGCAGGAAGCTAAGCTAACCAAAGCAAAACGTATTTTAGCCACTTAAACAAATCAATATCAGTGTAAGTGTACGTTATATTTATAATATGTCCACAGCTCTACCTTTCTGACGGGAACTGAAGACGTTATCTTTGCTCTCTTCGCAGCCACCAGACTCCATTGTAAAAACAGTCCCTTTAAGCTCTCAGAACACAGCAGACGCTGGTGTACCGCTGCCTCCATCACTCACTTAGTGTGTGTTGTTGTGGGACCAACGCTGGGCTTTCCCCGTCTGAAAGGGTTGTCTGATGGCAAAAGGTGAAGCGGTGAAAATATTCATAATTCATTCAGCATACACCTGCTGACCTCCATCTACTGTAGGTGACACACTGACTGTGGAGAAGTACCTCACACAACCACACCTACAAAACATCTGAACTATCCCTTTAATGTTTCTTGGGTCCATTTAAACATTCAAACAGTTTCATTGTGTTGCTATGAGGACTAATCCAGTGTAGCACTGATGTACCGTTGACTTGACCTACTTCAGCCGTGCTGTGAAATGTCACCAGCGTGATGTTTGACACTGACAGAGAATCTCCGGACGGCTCCAGTGATGTGAAGCCGTCATGTGAGCTCTGGATCCGTACGTGTGTGTGTGTGTGTGTGTGTGTGTGTGTGTGTGTGTGTGTGTGTGTGTGTGTGTGTGTGTGTGTGTGTGTGTGTGTGTGTGCCCTTGGCTACTATCTCTCAGATCCACTCAAAGACTCAGACTCACACGTGCCACTTGTAGCTTCCTGGCTGGTTTCCATGGCAGCATGCTTCATCAAAAGCTGCTCACCTCAGTGTGTGTGTGTGTGTGTGTGTGTGTGTGTGTGTGTGTGTGTGTGAGAGGAGCTCTGTTTCTGGTGTCACTGATTCCACAGCTGATGCAGCAAAACAATTTGAATCCCCATGACGATACTTAAAGAATGAGGCTGCACATGTTCTACATTTCGTCGCTAAGCTAACTAGCATGTGCATTATAGGACATGCTAGTTATGTATGTTGTACTGGTGATCTTAACAACTGTCAGGGAGGCGTAGACATGATAAAGTGACACGATGCTCGTCAGCTGACTAAAGGAACATGTGTGCAGAGACAACAACATGATGGCAGAACCTTTAACCGTGCATTCAGCATGTCACTGAATGTCAGAAAACGTCTCGATTATTAATAATTGCGATATTAACCCGCAATCATCAAAATATGCTTAATATTGCACTAAAACACAGACGATATCTTTACTTTTTGATGTGTATTGGATCACTACCTTTATATTTTCTTAGTGATTAATGTGTTTAAATTACTTCTTTTTTGTGCCATTTCTTGTGTAGTTAAATATTAAAATTACAAAAATGTTTGTTGGCCATAAAAATATTTTTGAATATATTTTTTATCATTGTTTCTCTAATGAATTTAATAGATTTCTTTGTGAAAATCAAACAATCAAACAATATTAAATAAGGTAATCATAACTATAAGGTCCCCCTGCATTATTCAATTATAAATAAGAAGTTCTTCCATTATAATTCCTGTATTTCCAGATATCCACAATTATCCTCATTATGGAAATTCACCACGATCAACTTATTGTTCGTGCTTTGCACTGATGTGCGATTGAATCCAATATCTTCCTATACAAAATATGCATAAACAATGTGACATTAAAAAACATCTAAATAATGCAAACCTTTCAGCGCTGCACAATACTTCATCCAATCAAGTGCCACCTTTTATTACCACCTTTGATTCCTGCATCTTCTCCCTCGTCAGCATGACAGAACTCCACATGGCATGTTCATGTTCGTCACCACATGACATTTTCAACATGTGTGTTGTTTGATTGTAAGTAGCTTTGGATTAGCCAAGAAGCGATTCAGAACAACAGACACAGCGTGTAAAAGTTTCCTGATCACTGCACAAGTACCAACAGAGGAAAACCTGTTGGATTAAATGTGCATTGATCTACAGTATATGAGGGCGTCTGCATTACTTCACAGGATAGTAGCGAGTAGTAAACCAGCATGTGTGCCAAGCCTTTGTGTAATTAGGGCTAGCTTTCAAGCGAAGCTAATCAGCTTTTCGAGTGGCAGATTGTAATCCAGAAGGCCAGCGCTGGTTTCCCTTATCAGCAAACTGCAGCTCTCAGCTGTGGATTTATTAATGAGCTATCTATCAGAGACATACTTTGATTAACTACTGGCCCCGGTTATCAGAGATTGACAAAGAGCGTGGGATTGTCCCTCGGCTCCTGCAGCCGAGAGCATTTTTGCACGTTCACGAGCAAATGACTTCGCTGTTTGTGATACTCCCTGATAAAAGAAGCATTGTGTGGTTGTGACATACTTAAGAACTTTATCTGCTTTTATGTGTCCTGTCGTCTAAATAATAAAAAGATTGCCTTTATCAGTCGCCTCGCTGGAGCCGTTTGAAGCAGGTGAACTTTGTGCACTCGATTCTATTTAATTGTCGTTAGTTTGTCTTTTTTTAAAGGTGAAGAAACTAAAGTTAAATGTTCATATTTAATCACAATATAAAGCACATTAATAGTGTGAAATGATTTGAAAAACAAACAATTATCACTGATATTGCAATTGGAATATGAGCCATGATATTGGAGGGAATTATATTTTCGTTTAAAAACATTAAAATGATTGTCAGTCGTTACGATGTGAGACAGTCGTTACGATGTGAGACAGTCGTTACGATGTGAGACAGTCGATACGATGTGAGACAGTCGTTGCGATGTGAGACAGTCGTTGCGATGTGAGACAGTCGATGCGATGTGAGACAGTCGATGCGATGTGAGACAGTCGTTGCGATGTGAGACAGTCGATGCGATGTGAGACAGTCGTTGCGATGTGAGACAGTCGATTCGATGTGAGACAGTCGTTGCGATGTGAGACAGTCGTTGCGATGTGAGACAGTCGATACGATGTGAGACAGTCGTTGCGATGTGAGACAGTCGATACGATGTGAGACAGTCGTTGCGATGTGAGACAGTCGTTGCGATGTGAGACAGTCGTTACGATGTGAGACAGTCGTTGCGATGTGAGACAGTCGTTACGATGTGAGACAGTCGTTGCGATGTGAGACAGTCGATGCGATGTGAGACAGTCGTTGCGATGTGAGACAGTCGTTGCGATGTGAGACAGTCGATACGATGTGAGACAGTCGTTGCGATGTGAGACAGTCGATGCGATGTGAGACAGTCGTTGCGATGTGAGACAGTCGTTGCGATGTGAGACAGTCGATACGATGTGAGACAGTCGTTGCGATGTGAGACAGTCGTTGCGATGTGAGACAGTCGATACAATGTGAGACAGTCGTTGCGATGTGAGACAGTCGATACGATGTGAGACAGTCGATGCGATGTGAGACAGTCGTTGCGATGTGAGACAGTCGATACGATGTGAGACAGTCGTTACGATGTGAGACAGTCGTTACGATGTGAGACAGTCGATACGATGTGAGACAGTCGATACGATGTGAGACAGTCGTTACGATGTGAGACAGTCGTTACGATGTGAGACAGTCGATACGATGTGAGACAGTCGTTGCGATGTGAGACAGTCGATACGATGTGAGACAGTCGTTACGATGTGAGACAGTTGTTACGATCGGTATGTTCGTGTGTCGGCTGTTATATAATATCTGACTGTCTTTATCTGTCTAAATAATACATAAAATATAACTATATCAAATGGCTTTTGTAAATCCATGGTGTGTTTGAGAAGTGGATAATAGTAGTAGAAGATAGTCTTGCAGAAGCTTGACAGACGAACACGTGGGCGGAGTTCACTCTTATCAGACATGAGGACTGAATCTCTGAATCAGCTGTAAAATGTTGCATAACCGGAGCTGCTGCTTCCTCCGCAGCTCTGATCACAGTCATCGTGACAAAGCACATTGGAGGTCAGAGGTCGAGTGCTCAGACACCAACACTTCCCCTTTAAACTACAGTTTACCAGTAGTGGATGTAACTAAGTATATTTCAAGTGCTGTACACATTTGTACAAACTTTCTACATTGTCACTTTATACTTCTACTCCACGACACTCCCTGTTTTTCTCCTCTTCACTTATTTGACTGCTTTAGTTTCTTTACAAATAAAGATTTTTGCACACAAAACATATGAAGAGTTTATAAAATATTATGGTTTTTTTATAAATGAAGCTACCCAACAACATATAGGCCTACATGTCTATCTCAAAACTCGTCAAAGTGCAGATAGAACTTGTTAACCCTCAGGTGACGGCATGTGCATTCAATGTGAGAAAATTAACTTTTTACTCAGCAAACTACACGTTATTAAAGTAGTAGTTTAACTACATGTTGCAGTACTACAACTACATTTATATTTTCATAGTGATTAAAGTAGTTAAATATTAAATGACAAAGATGTTGGGCCATAAAAGGAACTGTATATTTTTTATTTATCATTGCAAGTTAATTGATTTTTCTTTAAATATAAGTTAAATATTATTTTAGTGAGGAAGTTTTTGCCCACTTTTTTCCTGGCATGTGACTTTATATTATACTTTTTATAATTGTGTAACACATGTACGTTGTCAATTAGATATTAGATAAGTAGTTTGAAATACTTGTTCTATATTTTAACTATATTTCTGCGGTTCTACAGCTTTGCTGGAGTTCAACTTCTTCCCGTGTGAAATTGGAGCTTGCAAACGTTTCTGTATTTACGCAACTGGTGATTATAAGAATTTAGTTTTTAATATGTTGATGAATTTTATCCAACAGGGAAAGTCTTACCCGTTCAGAGGCTCCTTCCCGACCATGTGGAACCCCATCGTCTTGTTGGACTTCAACAACCTGTGGAGGACGATGGACGAGATGGGGAAGGAGGTAAAGCAACACTCCCTCTCGCTGCCTCTGCTTTGACTCTCCGCTCTGTGTCTCGTCTCATGTTCTGCTCCTCCTGTTTCAGATTCCCAGAGAGGCTCCCTGGAGAGCTCCCCATGCCGAGGAGTGGGACAAGATGACCATGCTGCAGCTCTTTGAGAAAATCTGCTGGACCAGGTAGCAGAGAAAAGGAGGAATTATATTACCAATCGTGCAAAGACTTTATTTATGTCTCTGAACCTCGTCAGATTCTTACATAACCTCCGGTACCTCAGCGTTAATTATACAAATCTTATGTTTAACTTTCAAACTACACACTGGTTAAAGAAAGAAGAGTTTATGTAGGATATTAGATATAATTGTGCACAAAGACAAAGAAGTATTTTCTCTAGAACATTTAAACAAACTGTTATTGAGTTATAACTGTTTGCCTTTATTTGAAGTACTGTCCGTCGCTTCGCCAAGCTGTTTGTCAACGTGAACGTGACCTCTGAACCCCACGAGGTGTCGGCTCTGTGGTTCCTCTGGTATGTGAAGCAGTGCGGAGGAACCATGAGGATCTTCTCCACCACCAACGGAGGACAGGTAGGTCTGTGTGTGAAGGCCACGTGTCCTCAAGCAAACGCTTCGTATCTTAAGAGTTTCTCTTTGGCGCTCTCATAAAAATATCAATGCTGACTTGTAGTTCCACACGGGACATGGACCGTGGTCTCCTGTGTTTGTCTGACCCATCCATTCCCCCCCGACTGTGTCGCTCTTTATACTGCGTCACCTGACCTCCTCAGAGGCTGCACGTCCTGGCTCACGATTACGTGGGTTACATATGAATTATATTGCATTACTTTTGGTAGGTGTAAGTATAAACAGCCTGGTGTGTGCAGGATCTATATTTGTACCTTCCAGCCACACATTTGAACTTGTGATCTACATCGAAGATTGTGAAGTGCATCTTTTAAAGAAAACTCAATAACGGAATAATCAATCTCAGTTGATGCCCAATTACCTTTCAGCTTTGCAGGAAATGTCTCTGCAGAAAGGGAACAGAGTTCAGTGCAGACAAGGACTTCAGCTCTCTGTAGCTGCAGAGATGCATTCACTCATGCAGAGCTGAGACTTTATCACAGTTTACCTCAGTGTGCTGCTCATCAGCATAATTATGAGCCTGACAAAAGCTGTTTTCTTGGAGCACATTCTGCCATCGTACTTTCTAAAGCTGAGTGCCTCTGTTGCCATGGTCACTGAGGAAGAGGGTTGTGTTTAGGTAAACAGAGGACGCTGCAGCCCGCTCTGTGGTCATTTCCCGTTTGCCAGACTTCAGTATTTAACCTCTTCCACCCCCTTCCCTACTATAATAGACCAATTTGTGTCTTTTTTTAGGGGGGATAGGGGATCTTTAGAGAAAGCAGGTCGACAGATTAATTTCAGATGCAGCTCAGCAACGTGTGTCCAGTTTTTTCTTGTCATAAATCTGTAATAAACATTGTGTTTCGGTTAGGCGCCTGTGTATAAGGCTTAGAACATTATAATCAAAGTATATGATCATCCACGTGTTGTTGCAGAAATGTTTGCTTGGTGCCAAATTGAACAATTCTTGGCCCCTCTCTTGACCAGTCTCTCCAGAACAGGCCTGGAGGAGGACACCATGATAAAATCCATTCTGTGATTTGGTATCAAAAACCTTTGACATTTGGAGATTTCTGCAAGAATTGCATGTTTCGGAGTTTGGATGGCCAGCACGTGTGCTGCAGAACTTATTGTATCGTTACATAGGAAGTTTCATGAGACTGTGTGGAGCTCACAGCAGCTCATTTTAAACGTTGAGATCAAGTTTATACAATGATCTCACTACAATGAGATGGCTGCTGTGAGGACTCACATCTTCACACGTGAAATCTAAAACTAATCCTGCTCCAGCCTCTTGAAGACAGTTATGTTGGCAGAGGACGCCTCAGGGAGTTCAGGAGGTTAAACGTGCACACTTGTTTATGGGTGCATGGATGAGGGTACAGTATACAAACAGTCATATGAGCTGATATTCTCTTTAGAGGAGGGGGTTGTGTAAGGCGTAAAGTGTTGCATATGGATGCACGTTTCGGTAATAAACTCATCTTTAATCACGCGAGACAAACACAGACGCACCTTGTTTCACAGCCACAACCCATTTTAGGTTTACCTCTGAATTTTCTGGCGACTGCCACGCAGATTTGTCCAAATACCACAGTGGAATGGACACAATGTGTTTCTAATCAAGGAGAAGAGAGAGATGTTGACACTAACCATATGGAAAAGGTTGCTGTCTATTTAATTTTGTTTATCAAAGCTTTGGCAGCACTTAATCTCTCCCCCCCCCTCAGTCCTCTCCGACATTCAGCCTTGGAAACACATTTTCCACTGTTGGTTTAAGATGTTGAAATTTGTAGTGAAGGAATCGGGGTAGATTGAGAAGAACCAGCGTGTAACCCCTGGATAAATCAAAATGTCTTATCAACTTGTCTCCTAAATGTCATTTTTATTAGCCTGGCAGAGTCGTTCTCTGAGCAGCATCCAAGCAATTTTACCAAATAAAATATGAGTCTGTCTTGGAAGCATATAAAAATCCCTTCCAGTGTTTCTGCATTGTGACTGACCGCCTGCTCTCTCCGTCCAACTCTGCAGGAGAGGAAGTTCGTCGGCGGCTCCAGTCAGATCAGTGAGTGCATGGCCGATGAGCTGGGAGAGCGAGTGAAGCTGCAGTCTCCGGTCTACAGGATCGATCAGACCGGAGACTCGGTGGTGGTGGAGACGTTGGACAAACAGACCTACAGAGTAAGAGCTGCTCATACTTTACCAACAACTGTATACTTCTTCTCCACTACATCTCAGAGTGAAATATTGTAGTTTTTATGTGTTAATTAGGAATTTAATGAGGGTTTTTGTTGGTGTTATTAATATCATTATTGATATAAAAAATAATAATTATTATTATGTAAATAGGAGTGATTTGAATCATTGACCAAAATGTGACAATGTTATAAAAAAAATTATAAAATAGTAATTACAAAAAAACGAGTGAGACCTGACTACAGAGAAAATAAAATACTAATAAATAATAACCTTTTGGAAATATAGCAATAAAATAGCTTAAGATTAAAATATACATACAAATAGAGTTTGACAAATCATAAATAAATGCTTTCTGGAATATCTTTGGCGTATGTATAAAAAGGAAATAAAAAAAAAAGTATATTTATGTAAAAGAGTCACACCTAAAATCAATAAAACCAATTATTTTTGATATCCCTATCTATAGATGTGTGTGAATGTTCTACTGTGTAAATCATTCCAAAATATCTGAAGGCTATTTTTCAATAATTAGTTTTTGAAGCAGTCCAGTATAGATGAATAGATAAAAGTGTACTGACTGATAGAAGACACAAAGATGGCTGCCATTTGGGTTGTCAGTAATACATGTAAGAGCTGAGGAATGTTTAAGGTTAGAGATCGGAGCATATAAACTATATCGCCATAATACAATACAGAGAAATAATGTTGCTTTCCTTTTCCTACAAAGTGTCTGTTTAGAAGAACCCTTGGACATATGTAGTTATGACCCCTGCCCCACGAGAAGAAATGTAACAATATACCTCCTCCACCAACACAGTCACTGGTAGTAATGTTCGGTGCTGCCATCTACTGGCAGCCTGCAGCCATGTGACGCAGCTCACACTGTCATATTTGTGTTTGCGTCCCCTCTTTTTTTAATGTTGCGTTCTTTGTCTCAGGCCAAGTACGTGATCGTGGCCACCCCTCCCGGTCTGAATCTGAAGATGCACTTCAACCCCGAGCTGCCGCCGCTGAGGAACCAGCTGATCCAGCGCGTCCCCATGGGCTCCGTCATCAAGTGCATGGTCTACTACAAAGAGAACTTCTGGAGGAAAAAGGGTATGCAGGAAGGGGAGAGACGGAGAGAGGGAATGCTGCAGTATTTCATCTTTTACACTTTGTGTCACACTCTTTGTTTCACACTCTTTATTTTACACTCTTTATTTTACTCTTTGTTTCACACTCTTTATTTTACACTCTTTATTTTACTCTTTGTTTCACACTCTTTGTTTTACACTCTTTATTTTACACTCTTTATTTTACTCTTTGTTTTACACTCTTTATTTTACACTCTTTATTTCACACTCTTTATTTTACACTCTTTATTTACACTCTTTATTTTACTCTTTGTTTTACACTCTTTATTTTACACTCTTTATTTTACACTCTTTATTTCACACTCTTTATTTTACTCTTTGTTTTACACTCTTTATTTTACACTCTTTATTTTACACTCTTTATTTCACACTCTTTATTTTACTCTTTGTTTCACACTCTTTATTTTACACTCTTTATTTACTCTTTGTTTTACACTCTTTATTTCACACTCTTTATTTTACACTCTTTATTTTACTCTTTGTTTTACACTCTTTGTTTCACACTCTTTGTTTCACACTCTTTGTTTTACACTCTTTGTTTCACACTCTTTATTTTACACTCTTTATTTTACACTCTTTATTTTACTCTTTGTTTTACACTCTTTATTTTACACTCTTTATTTTACACTCTTTATTTCACACTCTTTATTTTACTCTTTGTTTTACACTCTTTATTTTACACTCTTTATTTCACACTCTTTATTTTACTCTTTGTTTCACACTCTTTATTTTACACTCTTTATTTTACTCTTTGTTTTACACTCTTTATTTCACACTCTTTATTTTACACTCTTTATTTTACTCTTTGTTTTACACTCTTTGTTTCACACTCTTTGTTTCACACTCTTTGTTTCACACTCTTTGTTTTACACACTTTGTTTACACTCTTTATTTTACACTCTTTATTTTACTCTTTGTTTTACACTCTTTGTTTCACACTCTTTGTTTCACACTCTTTGTTTCACACTCTTTGTTTTACACACTTTGTTTACACTCTTTATTTACACTCTTTACTTCACACTCTTTGTTTTACTCTTTGTTTCACACTCTTTGTTTTACACTTTCTTTCACACACTTTGTTTCACACTCTTTGTTTCACACTCTTTGTTTTACACTTTCTTTCACACTCTTTATTTTACACTTTGTTTCACACACTTTGTTTTACACTCTTTGTTTCACACTCTTTGTTTCACACTCTTTGTTTCACACTCTTTATTTTACTCTTTGTTTCACACTCTTTATTTTACACTCTTTATTTTACACTCTTTGTTTACACACTTTGTTTCACACTCTATGTTTTACACTCTTTGTTTCACACTCTTTGTTTTACACACTTTGTTTACACACTTTGTTTCACACTCTTTGTGTCACACTCTTTGTTTCACACTCTTTGTTTACACTCTTTGTTTCACCCTCTTTGTTTTACACACTTTGTTTACACTCTTTGTTTCACACTCTTTGTTTCACACTCTTTGTTTTACTCTTTGTTTCACACTCTTTGTTTTACACTTTCTTTCACACTCTTTATTTTACACTTTGTTTCACACTCTTTGTTTCACAAACTTTGTTTTACACTCGTGTGTCACCAGGTTACTGTGGCAGTATGGTGATTGAGGAGGAAGGCGCTCCCATTGGTCTGACACTGGATGACACAAAGCCTGATGGGAGTGTACCTGCCATTATGGGGTGACTATATTAAATAAGATAATACTATTAATATATGGCCAAAAGTATGTGGACACCTGAACATTACACTCGTTCTAAAACCATGGGCTTAAAAGTCTGATAGTCATTATATAGTTTTCTTGTTGTCAACAAAAAATAATAATAATAAAGTTTGTTCTTAAAACCAGCGTTGCAAAGTTACAATGAACACATTAAACACAACAATAAAATACACAATAATGTTTGAATAACCAGGCAAGCATAAGGACAATGGATGATTACACTGTACTTTATTCTCAGAATAAAGTTCAGTGTAACTCAATAGTTAAGAACTGTGTTAGTCCTTCTCTTAATACTTTCTCATTTCCCTATCATGTATCAGTATCTGTGTGTCACAGTAAGTGTTTAATGGAAAAAGAAGTTGACAAACATATTTAGTCATTGTTTTCGACTAAACGCAATGGAGCTCTCTGGCACAGGGTAAGAAGATATATCAGGCTTTGATACATTCATTCATGTTTTGGTCTTTTCATGGGTTTTAAAGACAATAAGAAAAATATAGAATATGACAAGAAATATCGTTTAATATGATGCCTCCCCACCAAACTGGGAAAACCATTTCTTTATGGCTTCTATACACAGCAGAATTGAATTTGAAACAGGAACAGGCCTCCCCAAATTGTTTCCAAAATATCATTATATGATGTAGAATTAAGATTACACTTCACTAGAACAAAAACAGTGTGTCCCCATCTGGCCCTGTAGTGTGCACAAGTGTACCTGGAACTGCTTGTTGGCATTTCTTCTCATGGATAAAATGTATTTTCCCCCTCTCTTCCAGATTCATCCTTGCCCGCAAGTGCAGAAAGCTATCAGGGCTGACCAAAGAGGAGCGGTAAGTGCACGGTGGAGACGGCAGGTTAAAACTCTCACAGGCTGCAAGAAGTGGTTTCATCCAAACTGTTTTGTTGCGTTTCAGGCTGAAGAAGATCTGTGAGATCTACTCCAGAGTGCTGGGCTGCGAAGAGGCTCTGCATGTGAGTACAGGAATACAGACTAACACACAAAGTCACACACTGCTACAGTGGAACTGCGTCACTAGTTAAACCGTTCATGTGTCCACTTGTGTCCGTCAGCCGGTGCACTATGAGGAGAAGAACTGGTGTGAAGAGGAGTACTCTGGGGGCTGCTACACAGCCTATTTCCCCCCAGGAATCCTGACGCAGTATGGCAAGTGAGTCACACACACACACACACACACACACACACACACACACACACACACACACACACACGCTGAAGTTACTCAAAGGTAAATATTGTCTCCTGCAACCCTGTTTCTAAAATATAACGTTCCCATACAACTAAACAGTTTCCTTCTGGACTACGGTTTACGTTGTGAATTGAAACAAGACTACTATATTAGGTTTAGTAAAAGATCGTGGATTGGGTTAAACTAAGTTTGTCTGTTAGGTTACATACGTAAGTTAAGTGAGTTACGTGCATGAGGATGTAAGTTAAAGTATGTTACTGTTTTTGTATATTTGTGATGCGTCAAAAACAAACGTAAACTTAAATTGACAGATTGTGTCAGATGCTCACTATCTTTAATTAGTCCAAATTCTTGCTCCTTTTTTTAATTTCTGTTCTTGTTTGGGTAGAAAACCCCAATAATTTGACGCTAAATTACTTTGCTGTCCAACAAAAACTTGTATCCTCAACTTTGTTCATTTTCATGTGTCAAAAATTGCATTTTCATTCATCTTAAAAAGTATTTTTTATGTCCTTGACAGTGGACTGTTGTGGAGTCAGTCAGTGATTTAGACCATAAAAAAACTAAACCCGTAGCAATGAAAGTGAGTCCGAGGTTAAAGCTTCTTAAATCAGCTGATCCAGCGTCACAGCTGTTCAGGTGGGAGAAACGGAAACTTTAAATGAAAGATCAATTTACACAAATCAGTGTCATGCAGTAATGAAATGTATTTGCGTCTGGTTGCGTGCAGTAGATGTGGTCCGAGCAGAGTAACGTCAGTATATTAAGTTAAAGGCCACTTTTAAAGCGTATAAATCAGCTGATGCTCTGTAACCTCCGTGTCTTCTGTCTTCTCCTGTCTGCAGGGTGCTGAGGGAGCCGGTCGGCCGCTTGTACTTTGCAGGCACAGAGACGGCCACAGAGTGGAGCGGCTACATGGAGGGGGCGGTGCAGGCTGGAGAGAGAGCTGGCAGAGAGGTCAGAGGTCACCCCCAAACATCCCCAGATATTCAGAACATATAAGAGTTGAAAAAGCATATGCAGAATTTGCAGCATGTTTAAAGCGTCATCAACAGGTAACGCTGTGAAGTAATGCACAGCTGGCGTTCTTCACATCAGCTGTTGGCTCCTGATTAACAGTTGAGAGCAGCTCTCAGCCAATCAGAGAGCTGCTCTGTGTGTAGGACTTCAGAGAGGTGGAGAGCTGCACACACATCATCTGACTCTTCCTCCACTTCATGCAAACCTCAGTTCAGATTGACACGCTAAATGCAACACTAAATGCAACAAAGACTAATTTGGTTAAACCTCAACACAGTTCAACACACCGCTTCAGTGTGTTGTTTAATAGTTAATAACACAAAAGAACGCCGTCTATGCAACCGCCCAATCAGTTGACACACATGCTATTTATCAGCTGCTGTTTCCTAACACCTCTGCTCCTGATGATGGTTTTAAAACAACATACTTCTGTGCTTGTTGGAGTATCCTGTACGGGTAAATCTTTATGTTCCCAAGCTCTATAACATCCAAAAGTACTTAACCCTCGTGTTGTGCCACTAAGGGGCACGTCCCTTCTGTGTCCGCAGCTAAAAATCAAAAGGAAAATCTCATCAAACCAAATCTTTAAAAATGTGGTCAAATCTGACCAGCTGTGGACTTTGGTTATTAATAGTATGACGTGCAGCAATAAAACAATACAATGTTATCCACAGAATCACCCAGACTCATTGCTGTTGTTGTCTTTATAGAGTTATTGTTAAGCATTGTGCCAATAAAGATGAAGAAATAAGGAAATAAGGAAATAAGGAGACCTCTGTGGAGAATTCTGCTCCCGGTAAAAACCTCCTGAACTATGAACACTGACGAGAGAAGCTGACAGCAGTGATAAACTCCCATGATGCACCAGAACTCCAGCTTTTCCTGTTGTTTAGTTTGAGAGACCCCTAGTGGCAGTGTCGTGGGAAGTCTGAATCAAATCTTTATACAAATGACCAGTGAAGTAATAATGAAATGAAGATTCTTAAGAGAACAATTGTCTTGTCTTGAGTACAGAGGGGGGGGACACACACAAAAACATGCAAATCAGAAACTGCTCAGAGTAGTTGGGTGCACATAAAGAGTTATGATGGAGTTAAGAATCTGCAGTGGAAGGTACCTGACGCAGTGAAAGGTACCTGACGCAGTGAAAGGTACCTGACGCAGTGAAAGGTACCTGACGCTGTGGAAGGTACCTGACGCAGTGAAAGGTACCTGACGCAGTGAAAGGTACCTGACGCTGTGGAAGGTACCTGACGCAGTGAAAGGTACCTGACGCAGTGAAAGGTACCTGACGCAGTGAAAGGTACCTGACGCAGTGAAAGGTACCTGACGCTGTGGAAGGTACCTGACGCAGTGAAAGGTACCTGACGCAGTGGAAGGTACCTGACGCAGTGAAAGGTACCTGACGCTGTGGAAGGTACCTGACGCAGTGAAGGTACCTGACGCAGTGAAAGGTACCTGACGCTGTGGAAGGTACCTGACGCTGTGGAAGGTACCTGACGCAGTGAAAGGTTCCTGACGCAGTGGAAGGTACCTGACGCAGTGGAAGGTACCTGACGCAGTGAAAGGTACAGTGAAAGGTACCTGACGCAGTGAAGGTACCTGAACTCATCTACAATATATGCATATAAGAGCACAACCAGCATATCATGAAATGTACCATTACAGCAGAACATGACATATTGTGCGTTCTTCTGTTGCAGGTCATGTGTGCAATGAAGAAAATCGACAAGAGTCAGATCTGGCAGCCGGAGCCGGAGTCTGTGGTGAGGGAACTGTTTCTGAAGGTGTTTAAACTAAATTAAACTTGAATAAGAGTAACTTAAACTTCTCTCCTCCGACAGGAAGTCCCATCACACCCCTTTGTCACCAGCTTCTGGGAGAGAAATCTGCCTTCAGTCTGCGGCCTCTTCAAATTTGTGGGAGTCTCCGCCTTCCTGTCTGTCGGCGCCGCGGCCGGCCTGGTGGCCTACAGGAAGGGCCTCCTTCCCCGGAGCTAAAGCGCCCACACCGTCACCTCACTGCGTCTCAATAGACACTGTACTTCTAGTGCACTACTTTATGGCCCCAAACTACAAAGTAGTGAACTATGTCGGGTACAGGATGTAAGAAAGACACAAACACTAAAGCACCGTCATGAGATGCTAGTTTGAGTGAAGAAGTTTAAATCCACAATAAATCTGAGATTCAGATGTGAAACCAATGAAGGAAAAAGAACGGAATCAATTCTTAAAACGGAAATATAAATATACAGTATACATGTATTAATATTCCATACATTGCCAATGACATTCACATTCTTACTTACATGTGAGATTATTAACTCATCATGCTTTCTGTGTGTGTGTGTGTGTGTGTGTGTGTGTGTGTCTCTGTCTCTAATGCCCTCGGCTGATTTTAGGTGCTAATGTGTTGTGAGCAGCTGTTGAGAGATCAGTCACGTGCGAACAGACTGAAGTTGAGCTGCGACCTGCTGCAGACTCAGAGGAGGGTTCAGGACGAGGCTCGTGATATTGAGTTGTGTCTGTGCAGCTGATGCATCTTCTTCCTTGTGTGCCATAGAGTTCTATTGTTGTCCAATATCACACACTGTCGATCCGTCCAGCTGTAAACGCCGCTGCACCGAGCTCGTACTTGTTACCTGGTTTGTCAGTTTGGATTAAGGGGAAACCACCGTCTCAATTTTACTGGTAGGGAGTCGCACGGGTCGAGGACCAATTACACTTTGGAGTGAATCTGAATCACGGGGAAGATGCACGCTTTATGTTTCTGTGGTGTTCAGACTGGACTTCTTTGGGTGTGACAGTGTTGAGAGACAACAATTCTTTGTTAGTTGACATGAGATTTGTTGACGGTGAGAAAAGATGCACAAGAAGCCGTGTCCTGCGATTACAACGTGCGTTTAGAGGTGGTGTCGTGCTTCTCTTTGGGTAAATGTAATGGAAGCATTCGAATGTATTTTCTTCAGACTAGATAACAAACTGTTGCATTCTGATTCACAGACATATTTTAGATTAATATAGCTAACCAAAAACCACCACCTGGATTCTGCTGACATCATTGCACCAGATGATTAATTGTATTATCTACTTATAGAGAATCTAATGATGTAGTTTATGTGTTGTGCGTAACGTTTTGATTGAGCATAAAAAAAATTGCCTCGCGTTGGAATGAACTTCAGAAAACAGATGATTAAATGAGGGATTATTCACAGAAAGACGACGCAGACTTTTGGAGAAATTAAATCTATGTTTCACAACAAAACTGAGCTGACGACTCGCAGGAAATAGTAAATGTTGGCGACGCTGCAAGAACTTCAACAGCAACTCAGTGTTGGCGAGTAGGAAGCTAAAGAGTGTGTGCAGCTTTGTATGCCCACCGAGAGAATCATGCTGTTCTTGTCCCAAAGACTGGTGTGTGTGTGTGTGTGTGTGTGTGTGTGTGTGTGTGTGTGTGTGTGTGTGTGTGTGTGTGTTTGTGTGTGTAGTTATCTGTTGTGCCTTAATGGAAGTCGTAGTGTTTTTTGTCATTTCTCTCTCAAAGTGCCTGTGTGAGTCTTTACTCCAACCTAACCTTTAATCCAGAGCGCTGCAGGAGGGAGTCCGGTTCCTTTGTCTCAAATTCAATAAGGGGGTTTGGGGTTTTGAATGGGACTTGGATCAGATGCACTTCACACATTTGTAAATTTTGAAGCTTTTACGTGTCTTAAAGATATGATAACATATAGCCTACGCTTAGCTTTTTATTTCTGTTCGCGCCAGAATTTATTTTCCGCAATAATCCAATAGAAAAACCCCGTTGGCTTTGTGTCGAGGGAAGCAGCGGGACGCTAACAAGAACACGTCACCCTGCAGCGCTCTGTACAAGGATCGGCAGAACATCCCCACGTCCCTCTGCGTGTCCACAGCCTTTCATCTGGACACCTCCCTGTAATACCTGAGTTGTGTCCTCAGTATAAAGTCGACTCAGGTAAAGTCAGGTGTGTAAACACAGCGTGAGCTCAGACTGTTGGGTTGATCAAACTGCTTATCTCCAGTGAAGCCAAGTGTGTGTGTATGTGTGTGTTTTGTGATTGCAGTGCTTCACTATGTGTCTCCCCTTGTTGTGTGTGACGCCCCCTTGTGTCTCCAGCTGCTGACCTTCGACCTTTCATTCAGCACATGCACTGCTTTCACTCACGATTGGATGATGATGTCGCTCACATTTGAAACTTTTTCTCAAAAAATGTTTCTGACTTCAGAAAGCTGAAGTACGCAGACACAAAGTGCTCATCATCTGGAGACCTGAGACTGTCCCCCCGTCCCTGTTGTCCCCCCTGTGACCTGTTCTTTGGTGTCTTTGATTCCTCAAACAAAGCTGGTGATATTTAAAAAGAAAACAATGTGAAATAAATCTTTTACTCGTCTTAAAACGTTCCTGTGCATCATTTCAGTGAGTGTCTGGGGTGTGGACTCGTGTGTGCACTGAAGGCAGTTATCAGAGTGTGTGTGCAAAGATTTACATGGAATACTTCAGCTTATTATGGAAAAATGGAAAATCTGATGTATCTACATAGGAAAATAAATCCAGAAATGAGATCACAAATGGCTGATGTTTAGTGTATTTACTCACATAATGAGCAGTAAGTCAGGAACAATGCATCAACCCCTTCGGATTGAGAGGGCATGAAAACTAGCAATCATAAAAGCTGAACCTTAAAAACAATAATAATGGAAACATCCAGCTTCTGATGCTCCAGGTGAAAGTATGAATTAATTACAAAGATAATTCTAGTATTGTAGTAATTGTTAGTATTGTGATTTCCACGTTTATACAATTAAAAGTGTAAATATATGACAGGTGGTGTCAAAGCTGTGAGTCTGTTATACTCATAGTAAAGAAAACATACAACAATAATAATAATATATTGATAAAAGGTAAAGTCCCTGGTTAATTATTAAGACCTTAGCGTGCTAACATTCACTGATTAGAACAATCCCCTGACGGATCCATCCTTAGAGGGACATCAGATGTCGCGACAATCCAATAGTTGTCGAGACATTTTACTCAAATATGAATCCCATAAAAAGTCCCAGGATCACTAAAGTCGTTATGATTCAACCTCTTCAGATGTCTGAACCATCATCATCCCTGAACATGTAAAAGAGTTCCTGCTGAGTGTCACACTTGGTCCTGATAAGCAGAGTAATCTGACAAACAGCTGGGAGCAGATACATGGCCAGAAGTGGAAACGCTGCAGCTGACGGTTATTAAGACAGATGGAGAAGTGATTTGCATTAGAATCACATTTAGTGTAATTTTCAGAACATCCCTCCAGCCTCACTGAGACCCTCGTGTGTGTGTGTGTGTGTGTGTGTGTGTGTGTGTGTGTGTGTGTGTGTGTGTGTGTGTGTGTGTGTGTGTGTGTGTGTGTGTGTGTGTGTGTGTGTGTGAACTGAAGCCCATAAAGAGCAAAAACTGCGACGTGTCAGAAATGTAAAACTTCAAACATATAACTTTTCATCCTGATTTACCCTGATAATCTGTGTGTGTGTGTGTGTGTGTGTGTGTGTGTGTGTGTGTGTGCTCTCTCCTCTTTCATCTCTTCTGTATTTAATGTAATCTCTCCTTAGAGCTCCAGACCGCAGAGCCATTCACATACATTCAAGAATTGTAAAATCAATATGAATCATACGCCCATATAAGGACGTCAGTGTTGAAGGAGAGTGTGTTCCTGCTGCTTGTGTTTTATCTTCTGGCCAACAAGAGTGTGATTTGTGGTGTGAAGTGATTTCTACCTGCAGTCACTGTGTGTGCGCACGGCCACTAGAGGGCATCTGACAACCATCAGTTGGGCCTCGTGCAGAAACCTCTTCATTTCTTATTATAGTAAGAGAACAATAAGAGAAGTCAACTCCAAACTTTATTACCATCTAAATCTGCTGAATGATGAATCCCACTCATAAGTGACGCTTGTTTATAATAAGCATAAGTAATAATTAGTAACGCCTCTAAACTCTATATAAGGGTCTGCGTGCACATTACATGATGTGAGAGGTTACATAAACGTACATGTGTGATTCTCCAGAGGAGTATGTAAGATATTCAGAAGCGGAACACACGTGATATCATCCTGCAAGGGTTGTATCGTGTTAACTGGGATCACTGCACCGTTCATATCATTAAAATGACTCTTAACTTAACATACTCCTGATTTGATTATATGATATTCATGCACAAACGTGTGTCCTTGTGTGGGACAAACCAGATGTTTTTTTACCTCAGAGAAGAGCAGAAATAAGAAAACATGGCGAGTCCCATTAATCACTGAACAAAAACAAAGTGTGTTTCACGTCGTGCATCAGACATATTGTCCTCCGAGCACACTCCTCATTCTCTCATCTGTTGCTATGATTGCTGATTACATATTAATCCTGAACGTTAGTCATGTTGTCTCTGGGCTGGTTTTGCTGGTTGACATATGGCACTTATGCTGCTTTCATCATCACTCCCGTCTGAGCGGTGGTAGCCAGAGGCTTGTACAATCCCAGATTAACACACCAGGCTCAGTCACTGCGACCAGCAGCAGCTGCTCCAGTCTGCACAGAGGTGGTGTAACTGCAGCTGCCTCACGGTGCTGCGGCTGCTGTTATCTCATGAAGGTGTCAATACATCTGCATGCAGCTGCACATGCACACTAACCTCCCTGCTCCTTCCCTCTGCTCCTTTCCTCTGCTCCTTCCCTCTGCTCCTTCCCTCTGCTCCTTTCCTCTGCTCCTTCTCTCTGCTCCTTCCCTCTGCTCCTTCCCTCTGCTCCTTCCCTCTGCTCCTTCCCTCTGCTCCTTCCCTCTGTTCCTTCCCTCTGCTCCTTCCCTCTGCTCCTTCCCTCTGCTCCTTCCCTCTGCTCCTTCCCCCTGCTCCTTCTCTCTGCTCCTTCTCTCTGCTCCTTCCCTCTGCTCCTTCCCTCTGCTCCTTCCCTCTGTTCCTTCCCTCTGCTCCTTTCCTCTGCTCCTTCCCTCTGCTCCTTTCCTCTGCTCCTTCCCTCTGCTCATTCCCTCTGCTCCTTCTCTCTGCTCCTTCCCTCTGCTCCTTTCCTCTGTTCCTTCCCTCTGCTCCTTCCCTCTGCTCCTTCCCTCTGTTCCTTCCCTCTGCTCCTTCCCTCTGCTCCTTCCCTCTGTTCCTTCCCTCTGCTCCTTCCCTCTGCTCCTTCCCTCTGCTCCTTTCCTCTGTTCCTTCCCTCTGCTCCTTTCCTCTGCTCCTTCCCTCTGCTCCTTTCCTCTGCTCCTTCCCTCTGCTCCTTTCCTCTCTGCTCCTTCCCTCTGCTCCTTTCCTCTGCTCCTTCCCTCTGCTCCTTCCCTCTGCTCCTTCCCCCTGCTCCTTCCCCCTGCTCCTTCCCTCTGCTCCTTCCCCCTGCTCCTTCCCTCTGCTCCTTCCCCCTGCTCCTTCCCTCTGCTCCTTCCCTCTGCTCCTTCCCCTTGCTCCTTCCCTCTGCTCCTTCCCTCTGCTCCTTCCCCCTGCTCCTTCCCTCTGCTCCTTCCCTCTGCTCCTTCCCCCTGCTGTGATATGAAACCTGACACTGTCAATTTGCCTCCCAATCCCTCAGACTGTGGATTGGATTCAGATGGCAGTGTTGTGGGGCCAGGGGACTCGGAGCTGTGGCCTAGGCAACTGCTAACCGCCATCCACCCACACACACACACACACACACACACACACACACACACACACACACACACACACACACACACACACACACACACACACACACACACACAGTTGTTCTTCCTCACACACACGGCTTACAGTCTGTGTGATTGTTGAACCTGAGAATAAATACTCCAAAAACAATTGTTCTCTTAAGAATCTTCATTTCATTATTACTTCACTGGTCATTTGTATAAAGATTTGATTCAGACTTCCCACGACACTGCCACTAGGGGTCTCTCAAACTAAACAACAGGAAAAGCTGGAGTTCTGGTGCATCATGGGAGTTTATCACTGCTGTCAGCTTCTCTCGTCAGTGTTCATAGTTCAGGAGGTTTTTACCAGGGAGCAGAATTCTCCACAGAGGTCTCCTTATTTCCTTATTTCCTTATTTCTTCATCTTTATTGGCACAATGCTTAACAATAACTCTATAAAGACAACAACAGCAATGAGTCTGGGTGATTCTGTGGATAACATTGTATTGTTTTATTGCTGCACGTCATACTATTAATAACCAAAGTCCACAGCTGGTCAGATTTGACCACATTTTTAAAGATTTGGTTTGATGAGATTTTCCTTTTGATTTTTAGCTGCGGACACAGAAGGGACGTGCCCCTTAGTGGCACAACACGAGGGTTAAGTACTTTTGGATGTTATAGAGCTTGGGAACATAAAGATTTACCCGTACAGGATACTCCAACAAGCACAGAAGTATGTTGTTTTAAAACCATCATCAGGAGCAGAGGTGTTAGGAAACAGCAGCTGATAAATAGCATGTGTGTCAACTGATTGGGCGGTTGCATAGACGGCGTTCTTTTGTGTTATTAACTATTAAACAACACACTGAAGCGGTGTGTTGAACTGTGTTGAGGTTTAACCAAATTAGTCTTTGTTGCATTTAGTGTTGCATTTAGCGTGTCAATCTGAACTGAGGTTTGCATGAAGTGGAGGAAGAGTCAGATGATGTGTGTGCAGCTCTCCACCTCTCTGAAGTCCTACACACAGAGCAGCTCTCTGATTGGCTGAGAGCTGCTCTCAACTGTTAATCAGGAGCCAACAGCTGATGTGAAGAACGCCAGCTGTGCATTACTTCACAGCGTTACCTGTTGATGACGCTTTAAACATGCTGCAAATTCTGCATATGCTTTTTCAACTCTTATATGTTCTGAATATCTGGGGATGTGCCTCCCAATCCCTCAGACTGTGGATTGGATTCAGATGGCAGTGTTGTGGGGCCAGGGGACTCGGAGCCGTGGCCTAGGCAACTGCTAACCGCCATCCAGCCACACACACACACACACACACACACACACACACGAGTTCCCTCAACGGTGAAATCGTCTGCAATCTCCCGTTAAATGTTCCCACTCCCAGACTGCACGTTAGATTGTTTTCTCTACCGCAGGTATGGGGGGGGGGAGGAAGTTCACTAAAAATAACTGCCTCTTTAAATGTGCTGGTTCAAAGTGCACAAGTTTACATTCATGTCAGAGCTTTTATTGGAGTCCTCAGAGACAGAGACATACGTGACACAATTACGCTCCACAACAATCCCACTTCTTTAAAGATATTTCGGGGCTTTTCGTGTCTCTTGTGTCGAGCTGGCTGCAGGGACATGACAGGAAATGAGGCCAGGCAGAGACGAGAGGATGACATGCAACATCCGGGGACCAGGGTACCTCAGCAATCACACTCTGAAATAAATACAAGTCATGTGAGGACATCATTTAAAGAAGCAAAGCTGCAACGATTAGTCGATGGACGGAAATCTATTTGTTCAATTAATAAATAAATTGTTAAAATTATTTTTCATGCAAAAATGTCTTTAAATGCTGTTTCCAGCAAAGTAAGACATTTAAAGACGTCACCTTGGACTTAAATGGACATTTTTCACAGTTTTGAGACGATTAAACGAATAATCTGCAGCTTGTGAAGAAAAGAAGCTTTTCTAAGCCTTCAATAAAATGTAAACATTTTGAGTTGCCATGTTTGGCTGGTGCAGTTCTAAACGTTATAAGTCATTAATAAAGATTTGTTAAAGGTTTGATGTTTTGGGAAATACACTTTTCTTTTCCTGCAGAGAGTTAGATGAGAAGATTCCCTCTCAGAGAAGTATTAATCTAGAAAACAAATAGAAGTATCTCAGACGTGTGAGAGAAGCCTCTCTGCAGTCTGTATATTTTGTGTGCATGTGCACGAAAACATCTGAGCAAACGTGCTGCATAAATCATGACGGGTGACAACTGGAGAGCTTAATTCTCCTCATCCAGGCCGAAGTGAAACGTCTGACAAGAGAAGCTGTAATCTTTTGAGGATCTGGCAGTAAATCTTGCAGAGGTCCCTCCAGCACTGAACAATAAGTTAGAGAGCCGATAGCGCTGTGAGATGGGGACGCAGCGAGCTCCTCGGGCTCAGGGCCGGCCCGCTGATTCATAGAGAGCCTGCTGCTCCAGCCAGGTGGGGGCAAAGCAGTGATGTCTGTATCAACATCACTGAGAGTAAAACAAGCATTCAGACCATTTTCTATGAGTAACTAACGGCTTTATAAAGTTTAATGAAGCTTTAAATACCAAAACACACAAACTCCAGTCAAATTAGTATCTTTTAGAGCAGCTGGAGGATTTAAAGGAAGAGTTCAACGTCTTAGGAAATACATGTATTCGCCGGTGTCATGACAGGATTGATGTCAAGCTTATCTTAGATTAGCATAAAGACTAGAAACAGGGGGAAACTGCTAGCCTGGTTCTGCCCACAGGTAACGAAACACAGCTGATGAACATGTCCAACTGGTTTGTTAAATACGAAATAACAACAAGTTGTTTGTGTTGTTACAAGACTCGAGAAACAGAACCCCCCTGCAGTGTAGAACACTTGGTTTAGCCTCCTCACAGTCTGCACTACGGACTAAACCAATAGATCGTGTGCATGTGACGTCACGCTTACGTCCCAACCGGAAGTCAGCCATGTTGGTTGGAATACACAAACAAGACGGCGCCCGTTCACGTGTGAGTTGCTGCAACGCTTCGTAATTTTCTTTGTATTTAAACGTCTAAGATGAAAGAGAAAGAAAATGCCGATCGTGTGCGCAGTGTATGATTGTGGTCGTAACGCTACTCGTGACCCAGAGAAACGGTTCTTTAGATTTCCTACAATCATCACAAACAACGATCCACAACAGAGGGATGAGTTGCTGTCTACCGAACGCCGTACGCTGGTTTAGCAACATAACTCGTGTGGCGTCCACTTTATATCCGGTAAGAGCTCATGCTAAAGCTATGTCTTCAATGTTTACATTAAACATTGTGCTTATGATATACCCGAACACTGTAAGACCTTACTTCTCGTCACCAGGAGAAGCGGCAAAGCTTTATGACGTAACATCGCCGCTCTTCTCCCTCACACACCACGGTTTGAGCGATGTATCTCGAGCTCTTTGAGAGTGATTCACACGGGCATGGACGAGCACCGTCATCTTTCACTGGTTTGGTAAGAAGACTACCAACCCAGCCAGAAACAAAGACATTAGAAGCATCTAAGCTCTTGTATGCCTTCATTTGTGCGTTGGTTGCCCACGACGTTTGTAGCACAAGGTAGTTCACAATATCCGGATATTCAATCGGCGGTAATGAATCTAAATCCTCAATATAATCGGACGGCTTCAGCGTGTACGGGTCACGGCCGCACATTTGGACTTTCCCTCTGAATGTTGCCTTTGCAGAGGATCCAGAGAGTCAACATACTTTGAAGAAGTCGGAGTTGTTGTTGTTCGCTTTAGACGCCATTGTTGATTTGTTTTCCAACCAACATGGCGTCGCACACATACGTCACGTGTTTGCACACTACCTATAAGATGTGGAACAATAACCAGTGAACTTTAGAGGTGCGTGCAATGATATTGATGAGTAGTTCTGTTGTGTTTTATCTTCTGTTTACAGCATGTTTTTATTAAACATTGAATATGTTTCCATCGTTGATTCATCGTGTTATATTTCTTATCCTGTAAACTGTACTTCAGACTGCAGCTTCTACACACACGTCGTGTTTTCTTCTATATTCTAATTATTTATTCTCTACTTTTTTCTCTTCTTCTGTACTTATTTCTGTCTGTGCTGCTGCAACACCTGAGTTTCCCCTCTGGGATCAATAGCATCTCATTGCATCTGATGTTTCCCGTCTTCATGCTAAGCTAAGCTAATGCTACGCGAACTCTGTGGGTGAGCGTGTTTCCTAAAAGTGTCAAACTACGGCTTTAATCATGAGGAAACGTTGTGTTTACCACCCGGTGCAGCGGAGTCCATTGGTTATTTTTAGTCTGAAGTTCCACAAAGATCCCGGCGCTGGAGCTGGACCATTAGCCTCACAATGTCTTCTCGTGACACTGACAGAGCGCTGAGGAGGATTTCATCTGATACGCAGCCATCAGATCCACGTAATGATCAACATCACTCACTCTGTCAAAGCAACCAGACAAAAGAAAGTGAGTTCTGCAAGAAAAGTTAGAGAGAGAGGTAAGATCTCAGGAGGGGGAGAGGGCAAAGGTGATGGTGCAGGAACATCAAGAGGAAGTGTGCAGGAAGGAGATGAGGCAATCTGATAACAAGAAGTGTTGGGTCCGTCCTGATCCTCGGGCTTCACTCCTGGAGGAGACGCAGAGGAAAAGTAAAGTAGCAACACCTTCAGTGTCGCTCTGAATGTCCTGCAAGAGACACGTGACGCACAGCAGGCGCAACGTTATGAGAGAAACAAGAGAAAAGGAAACGTCTGCACACTTTATTACGAGCCACAGGTTCAACTAAAACACATAAACATCCACAAACCACTAAAGTACAAGAAGTACGCACTCAGTGTGTTCTGGTACACGTGAGGAGGAGTTGGATATTTAGAAATATGTTGTATCATTGTTTTTGAATGCTTCTCTATGTACTGTAACTGTCTGTGGAGGAATAAGTGACATATGTTGTGGATATATATAATATTATATTTAATGCAGAACAATAACTGATCAACTGTATAATTAACCATTCATTTCAGCAGATTATATGATCATATATAATATATATAATAATCAGAGATCCTGATACTTTGAGGAACTCAGTCTGTTTCATTTCTTTTAATTGTTCATATTCATGATATGATTTAGTTTTCTTCACATAACTGAATGAAACCCGGAGATATAGGCCAAACTGTATGTTTAAAAGGACCCAACATGCATTGCTCTAAGTGACGGGTTCCCCCTGCAGGACATCCACACAAGCAGGAAGGACAACAGAGAGAAGAGCGGCTTCCTCCTGATGCTGGATGAGAGTAATCACGTCAAATTACACCAGGCTGAGTCTCACTTCACTGTGTCACTCTGCAGCCCTGCAGGCCTCTCGTCACAGATCCACACAGAGAAATAACTGGGGTAAACTGTGACCCCACCCGGGGCTGCAGTGGGGAGGGAGGGAGGGAGAGGAGGGAGGGAGAGGAGAGAGGGAGAGGAGAGAGAGGGGGGAGGAGAGAGGGAGAAGTATATCCTCATAGGAGAAGTTATAATTGCAGACCATAACCGGACATTAATAAACCCTTAAATTCCCTTATATCTGCTTATAGCTGCTGTTGTTGTGTGTGTGTTTGTGCATGTATTTATTGCAGTGTGTGAGGAACACAAAGAGGAAGCTCATCTGTTTTAGCTGGCTGCAGCAGAGGTGCTGTCTGCACAGTGCTTATCAGGGACACGGTGAGCAGCGGGGAGGAGGAGGCGAGAAGAGGAGACAGGAGGAGGAGGAGGAGGAGGAGGAGGTATGAGATGAATGACAAATGGTGTGTCTCAGTTTAAAAAAGCTGCTTCTTTTGGATGCAATCACACACGTCCGATGATACAGCTGCACAGAAAGCAGCACAAGAGAGTCCTTGAAGGCTGAAAGAACCACATGTGGTTGTTTTTTTGTTTTTCTTGCCATCCATCTTTACCAAGCCTGGTTCTCGAGTAGAATGCATATTGCTGGAGCCTGGGGCTGAATTGGTTGTTTTTGTGATATCTTATGAATAATCTTCCGCTCACTCTGCTCCTATACATTTACTCCCAAACACCAAGTGTCCTCTGAGTGTATGCCTGAACATTTAGTAAACTAAACCCAGTGGAAGAGGCGTACATTGGGCAGCCACACTCTCATGTGTGGGTGGGTGTGTGTGTGTGTGTGTGTGTGTGTGTGTGTGTGTGTGTGTGTGTGTGTGTGTGTGTGTCTGTGTGTGTGCAGCAGCACTTTCAAAATGAATATGTTGCTTTGAAAAATAGCTCTTTTGGTGTTTGCTCAATTTCCTCTGCCCCTTGGCACTCCGTCCCCACACAGTTTAAAAACAAAGGAATGTAGTTCACACCTTTTTAATGTGGAAGCAGTGACGAGGATATTCATCAGTACAGACATATGTCACTGTTAGTGCTAATAGAGTATTACTAGTGTTTGCATTAATGCTGACAATTACCCAAGTGATACATAAAGCATCACAACATCTTTCACACACTGATGCAGAATGTAGATTAAGGAGATGTTCACACATCTAACGTAGAAACTATCACGTGAGTCTTGAGAAAGGAGGATCGCTGCTCTTGCTCAGCGTCGCAATTTATTAAGAAACTAATGTTTACGTCCCTTTTAATACATTGTGATGCCGAAGAAGAGCAGAGATCTTCCTCAAGCTAAAACTCTTACAGCTTAAATGAACTTGACAATAGATTGACAATTGATAATAGGATGCATAAATTGAGCTCTCTTTGCTAAACAAAACTTTGTTTGTGAAACACATTGACATGTGCTAAATACACAGCTGATGCACAAAAAAAATAAAAAATAAAAAATAAAATATATATATATATATATATTTTATATATATATATATATATATTTTATATATATATATATATATATATAATATATATATTATATATATTTTATATATATATATATATATATTTTATATATATATATATATATATATATTTATATATATATATATATTTTATATATATATATATATTTTATATATATATATATATATAAAAAAAAAAATATATATATATATATATATATATATATATATATATATATATAAAATATATATATATATATATATATATATATATATATATATAAAATATATATATATATGCATCACCTGGAAAACAAAGTTTGGTTTTATTAGAGACAGTGTAGTTGACTTCATCCATGCATGAAATGTATGTTAACTGTAAGGACAAGTTTAACATCTGGAAGAACTACTTTGCTTTGAGTTATAATATAAAATATATAGTTTGCCAACCAAATTCATTGTTGCATGTTTAGTTTGCTTAAAGCTTTTAACTTGAAAGTGTTTCTCACAGACATGAGATGTAAGAGTCACAGACTCGCTGCACATTGTGCACATTGAGTACAGTCTGCTTTAATGATGCGGCAGTGATCAGCTGCTATACGTATGCACTAATTATACAACCTGCCATTATCCTCCATCAATTATGTCACGCGCTGACGGCAGCAGCTGTGATGTTTTCACCATTACGATTATTGTCATAATGCTCAAATTCAGTCATTTGCTCTTCAGAGCAGAACACGTTCACTTCTAATTTCACGTGGAAATTGAGAACAATAAATATTTTCATAAAACTGCCGTCATCTGTGCTAGTTTAAGTAGTTTTTATACAATCGTTCAACCTTTATTTATACAGCAGTTCAAACAGCAGAGACAAAACTGTACAGGCTGTAAATGAAACAATATGGTATAAAAGTTAAGTTGACCTTAACAATATACACCTCGCTCAGATCGGGAATAGTTGATAGTGGACTAAAATCTGCAAAAGAAATCCGATGAACTTTAACCTGCTGATGATTGTTCCACCTCAGTGGAGCAGAACATTTTAAACTAAGCTCAGTTTTGAATGCTGTACGTTCTCGGACTCTGTACCTATACTACTTTTACTCTATTTATTCTATCTACTTGTGTACTCGCCACTTTACTTTCTTGTTCTTTTGCTGTAACAATGTAAATTTCCCCGTTGTGGGACTAATGAAGGATTTCTGATTCTGATTCTCCACAAACTGTAATACATTCTCTTCAATATGCAATAACACACACATTTTGTAATTATCGGCTGCGTTTTGTAATAACTTGAACACAATATTTAATGCATTTCTCCTCATTTTGCAACAAATGATTACATATTGCCACGGTTACTAAAATACAGTGACACTAAACAATAAAATAAAATAAATGATGTTCTAATGTTATTTATGAATGAAGACACTTGCAGAGGCTGCAGAGCGAGAGCCTCCTGGGATCCAGTGGGGCCGTGAGTGCACGTAAACTGACGAGGGGGGGGGGGAGATGAATGGGCTGTTTTCAGAGCAGTGCTTTATAACTGCATGCTAAGAAGTGCAGGTCTCTGTTAACTGACAGCGAGGGCATACCTACGATCCTGATATGAATCTCAGAGCGCTGCAATACAAACTTCACAACTGATAATATCAGCAACTGTTTCCAAGTGCTTTTAACGTACTGCTTTTCAAGTCAAAGGCTTTTTTTATCATTGTTTCTTGTATCTGTTTTTTCTTTTATCTTGCACTCATAAATAATTAGCAATTTACATTTTCTTTAATTAAAATACTTCATAATAACATTAAAAAAACCTAATTAAAAAAATGGTTTATTTTAGTTTCATGAATAATTAGCTCCTATCAATAAATAAAGCGATGCTTTAAAACACATTATATATTTAGTATGAGCCTCGTCATCACTGCAGAGAATCTCAAGAAAACAAAAGTTGTATGTTCTGTGTACATAATAAAATGCATTATAAACTGAAAAAATCCAATCAGAACATTCAGAATATATCAGAACACTACTTCCCTTTTTCATTTCCCTATTTCATATCCTGACTTTCCGAATCTAAATCTTTCATGTGATATTTTGACATGTAAGTAATAAAACATCTGATGTAAACAATGTAAACACTGTGAGGACAGTTAACACAGATCTGTATGTATTTATTAACTTAACGTTGCTGTTTGATTCCGCACGTTAAAGTGTATCCTGTAAAAACAGTTAGGTTAGGGACTGAATATTGATTGGTGTTTACAGTAGCCAATAGTGCTGGATGTGCATTACACCCCCAGGTTGCTCTCTGTTGTCGAGGACCTCTTGTCACCTCCAGCGCCTACACCTGGGGATCTTACCGATGAATCGGACAGGGATGAGATGGAGGGAGAAGACGACCACAAAGTTTTTTATGGAGCGAGGCCACACATGTACGAATCGAGAGCCAGAGCCGACCTCATCGTCAGTCTCATCAAATTCAGAATGAGCCCAGATTATAATCTACAATGGCCCTGACACTGCAACTTAATGAAAAACAGAGGAAGAAAATATCCTCAAAAAACGGAAAAAACATGCAGAGAAAGCACGGGCAACATATGCGGCATAATGAAACACGACTAAACACAGAAACACGACCAAATAAAGAAACACGACCAAATAAAGAAACACGACCAAATACAGAAACACGACCAAATACAGAAACACGACTGAACACAGAAACACGACCAAATAAAGAAACACGACCAAATAAAGAAACACGACCGAACACAGAAACACGACCGAACACAGAAACACGACCGAACACAGAAACACGACCAAATACAGAAACACGACCGAACACAGAAACACGACCGAACACTGAAACACGAATAAACACTGAAACACGACCGAACACTGAAACACGACCAAATACAGAAACACGACCGAACACTGAAACACGACCGAACACTGAAACACGACCAAATACAGAAACACGACTTTCTCGCTAAAATCCTTGAGAAAGCAGTCGCAAAACAGTTGTGTGACTTTTTACATAATAATAGTTTATTTGAGGTTTTTCAATCTGGATTTAGAGTTCATCATAGCACAGAGACGGCACTGGTGAAAGTTACCAATGACCTTCTATTGGCTTCAGACAAAGGACTTGTCTCTGTTCTTGTCTTGTTAGACCTCAGTGCTGCTTTCGACACTGTTGATCATGACATTCTACTACAGAGACTGGAACATTGTGTTGGCATAAGAGGAACCGCACTAAGCTGGTTCAAGTCCTATTTATCTGAGCGATCTCAATTTGTACTTGTTAACGATAAATCCTCCATGACAGCCAAAGTCAGTCTCGGAGTTCCGCAGGGTTCTGTACTTGGACCGATTCTATTCACCTTATATATGCTTCCTTTGGGCAATATTATAAGGAACCACTCTATAAACTTTCATTGTTATGCGGATGATACCCAATTATATCTATCAATTAAACCAGATGAAACCAATCAATTGGCTAAACTTCAAGCATGCCTTAAGGACATAAAAACTTGGATGTCTAGCAACTTTTTGATGTTAAACACAGACAAAACTGAAGTTATTATACTTGGCCCTAAACGCCTCCGAAACGCATTTTCTAATGACATAGAAGCTCTGGATGGCATTAACTTGGCCTCCAGCACCACTGTAAGGAATCTTGGCGTCATCTTTGATCAAGATCTGTCGTTTAACTTCCACATAAAACAAATCTCAAGGACTGCCTTCTTTCATCTACGTAACATTGCAAAAATAAGACACATCCTGTCTCAAAATGATGCAGAAAAACTAGTCCATGCATTTGTTACTTCAAGGCTGGATTACTGCAACTCATTGTTATCAGGTTGTCCAAAAAAGTCGGTTAAGACTCTTCAGTTGATCCAAAATGCAGCGGCACGTGTATTGACTAGAACAAGGAAATGGGATCATATTACTCCTGTATTAGCTGCTCTGCACTGGCTCCCGGTAAAATACAGAATAGAATTCAAAATCCTTCTCCTGACTTACAAATCAATTAAAGGTCAGGCTCCAGCATATCTTAAAGATCTCATAGTACCTTATAAACCAACTAGAGCATTACGCTCCCAGACTGCAGGGTTACTTGTGGTTCCTAGAGTCTCTAAGAGTACAATGGGAGCCAGAGCCTTCAGCTATCAAGCTCCTCTCCAGTGGAACCAGCTTCCAGTTTGTGTTCGGGAGGCAGACACACTCTCCACATTTAAGAGTAGGCTAAAGACTTTCCTTTTTGATAAAGCTTATAGTTAGGGCTGGCTCAGGTTCGCCCTGGATCAGCCCCTAGTTATGCTGCTATAGGCTTAGACTGCCGGGGGACACCTCCCTGCTCTCTTCCTTCTCTCCCTCTCTCTTCTTCTCCCTCTCTTCTTCTCCCTCTCTATCTGTATGCATTTATGTAAATATATGTTACTAACTCACCATCCGGGGTATCATCCCCGGAGTGTCTGTCTCTCATGTGGCAGGTTGCCACTGATAAAGTTTACGTCAGGATCATGAATCGTGACAGCGCCTGCTGACCTGGTCCTGCTGGACACCGGGAAGCCTTATTGACATTTTCCTGGATTCATCCAAACTTTCTATTTCTTTTTTTTTTTTTCCAACACAACATAATTTCTGTCAAATGTTGTATTTGTACTATGTTGTTTATCCTGTACACACGACATCTATTGCACGTCTGTCCGTCCTGGGAGAGGGATCCCTCCTCAGTTGCTCTCCCTGAGGTTTCTTCCATTTTTTCCCCTTTAATTTTGGGGTTTCTTTTAGGAAGTTTTTCCTTGTGCGATGCGAGGGTCTAAGGACAGAGGATGTTGTAACCTGTACAGTCTGTAAAGCACACTGAGACAAATGTATAATTTGTGATATTGGGCTATACAAATAAATTTGATTTGATTTGATTTGATTCGAACACAGAAACACGACCGAACACAGAAACACGACCGAACACTGAAACACGAATAAACACTGAAACACGACCGAACACTGAAACACGACCGAACACTGAAACATTTTAGATTTAAGATGTAAAGTCTGAAAGAAAAGAATAAAATGTGAAGAGGTCAACCGTGTCTTTCAATTCTTAGCAGCTACATCAGGCACATACACACTTTGATCAACATGAGTACACACTCCTGATCATAACGCACCAAGTCTGAACTAATGTGGATTTTCATTAGTTTTTAAATGCAGTTATTTTAGGCACATACATGTGTAATGATTCATGAGGAAAACTTAATGGTAACAGCGATTAAAACATAATCAGTCGAGGAAATACATTCCAGCAGATACCAAGAGGAGAAGCAGACAGAGAGGAGAATAAACAAACATCACCTCTCATGTAGAAGGTGATGGAGCACGGTGAGTGGATAGACGTTTACGGAGCCGAGGAAGACGGCAGACGTGAGATGTGCCCTTGTTGCGTCTTTGGGCTGCAGCCTGTGAAATGTTAATGTGCCTCTGCAATCACACACACCGTCACATGTGGAGTAATGAAGCGTCTTGTGTCAGCCTGCGGGTATCTACAAACAATTCTGCATTTTAACAACACGTCATGAATCTGACGTAGACTTTTCTTAGGCCTCTTTCTCAAGAACAAGTTTAGAAACAAACTTAGGAAGATATTGTTGAATACAGTTTGTATTGTGATCGCATCCGAGCCTTGGGAGCGACTAAAAAGAAATTAAAATAAAAAGTAAACTGCTTCATCTTCTGTCTCTCCCGTCTCTTCTCCATTTAGCAGATGAGCGAACTAAGTAGAGGGACAGTCTCCCTAGAACAACTCAGGGTTAAGTACCTTGCTCAGGGTTACAATGGTGGCAGCCTGATGTTGAACTCCCGACCTTCTAGTGTTTTGTTTGGAAGGTGTACCACTAGACCACTAGGCCATCTCCACTATATACAGTACAATATATATATACAATACAATACAATATATATATATAGGAAGAAAACAAACTTTTAAATGTAATCATTGAGCCCCTTTCACACATACAGCCCAAAAAATACATCTAGACATTACATTATGAGATCACAAATGTCTGAATCATTGGGAACAGACATTAAACGGACTTTACCACTGCCAGCTCCCGAGTACAAAGTCTATGTGAACAGAGACGCTCATTGTGAGGAGAATTCACAGCGAGCGAGGGGGCGCGTTGATGACGTTTCTATCACGACTGGTGTGAAACTGGAAGATATGACAGAAATGTCCCACTGGAAAGACGACGAGATTCTGTTTTTGAGGGTTGACGCCGAAATCGTCAGACCTATTCAAGAAACATCAAGTTGTTACGACGAATTTACGAGCTGGCTAAATACCCGTGGTGTAATCCACGTCACGTTGTACTTCCTGCACGCTCTTCGCAGCCGCCACCCTTCACCGAACCCAAAGAGGATCGATGTCCTGTCGTGTGCTACATGTGCGAAAGGGAAACTCTGGACAGATCTGATTCAGAGCTCCAGAATGACAGAAAAAGAACCAAACCTCAACTTCATCTTTGATGAATCACTGCATGATTATTGTCATTATCATTAATATAAATAAATACGTTGAACGTGTCAGTGAAACAGCTGCTGGCTGATTACAACAGTGTTGTGTACACCTGGACAGACTCTGCCTCGCTGAGAGACATCCATCAGTGTAATGTGTTTGAAGCTCACTGAAGCCTCGCTGCGTCTCTGTTTTGCTGCAGCTCTGTGTGCTCTTCCTCAGGATTAACTAAGGACAGCCTTCCTGCTGCAGATACCACCGGAGCAGATATATTCTGAGCTCTGTATTTGGACTTGTGTGGTGTCCATGTGATGGATTAATGTCTTCTGTTTGCTGTTTGAATCCAGCCTGAGAGACTTAAAGTGACAATCTGTGATCAGCTTTATCTATTGTGAACATACCTGTGGTACAGAGACATTCTCATTAGCGCTGACGTCTCTATAGAGCCGGCTCCAGCCTGTGGAGATGTCACATTTTAGCTCAGTGGGAACCCTGAGCTCAACAGCTTCAGCAGCACACTGCCAACACAGTGCACACAACCGATGAGCTCATCACTTCCCCATGAGCTCAGCCTCAGGTCGCAGGGATGTGACTCCTGCAGCTCTCCACCTTCTCTTTTCTTTTCCTCTCACAGCTTCCCTTCACACTCGCCGTATGACTTAATTTCTCTTTCTCCTCTGTCTTCTCAGCCCCTTTCTCCAAATATATATATTTTAAAACGTCTCAGGGATGGTTAGTTTCTCAAACCCAGGGAAAGGTGGCCTTGTCAGAATGGGATATATTGTTATTGTCAATTTTGAAATTTGTTTTTGGCTCGCCATACAAGAAGCAACAAGACAAGGTCATACTACACATTAAAACAGTTCATGATGTGTGCTGAGTTTGTTGAGTTGAGAATATTAATGACATTTGGGATGAAGGACTTCTGACATATCGTCAACTGAGGGTTAACAAGGTCTATCTGACCCATTGGACAGATGTGAGGTCTATGTCTCAAATGTCTTTAAAGTGAACAGGGTCTATCTGCGTCACTCATTTATGCAGAGTTTGTATATATTTGCTGAGTCAGTGAGATCTACAAAGGTCTATCTCCACATGTTCAAGCATCATGTTAGTATCACAAAGGTCTCTCTGCTGACGACCAATAGCAGGGCGGGAAATGAATCACGTGATCATTTGAAGCACAGGAAGAACTTATTCAAAACGTTTTGCTGCCAACTGTTTTATATGTAATCTAGTAGATAGTAGTTCAAGTTAAGATCATCAGTAGTTCAAGTTAAGATCATTAGTAGTTCAAGTTAAGATCATCAGTAGTTCAAGTTAAGATCATTAGTAGTTCAAGTTAAGATCATCAGTAGTTCAAGTTAAGATCATCAGTAGTTCAAGTTAAGATCATTAGTAGTTCAAGTTAAGATCATCAGTAGTTCAAGTTAAGATCATCAGTAGTTCAAGTTAAGATCATCAGTAGTTCAAGTTAAGATCATTAGTAGTTCAAGTTAAGATCATCAGTAGTTCAAGTTAAGATCATTAGTAGTTCAAGTTAAGATCATCAGTAGTTCAAGTTAAGATCATCAGTAGTTCAAGTTAAGATCATCAGTAGTTCAAGTTAAGATCATTAGTAGTTCAAGTTAAGATCATTAGTAGTTCAAGTTAAGATCATCAGTAGTTCAAGTTAAGATCATCAGTAGTTCAAGTTAAGATCATCAGTCGTTCAAGTTAAGATCATTAGTCGTTCAAGTTAAGATCATTAGTAGTTCAAGTTAAGATCATCAGTAGTTCAAGTTAAGATCATCAGTAGTTCAAGTTAAGATCATCAGTAGTTCAAGTTAAGATCATTAGTAGTTCAAGTTAAGATCATTAGTAGTTCAAGTTAAGATCATCAGTAGTTCAAGTTAAGATCATTAGTAGTTCAAGTTAAGATCATCAGTAGTTCAAGTTAAGATCATCAGTAGTTCAAGTTAAGATCATCAGTAGTTCAAGTTAAGATCATCAGTAGTTCAAGTTAAGATCATCAGTAGTTCAAGTTAAGATCATCAGTAGTTCAAGTTAAGATCATCAGTAGTTCAAGTTTAAGATCATCAGTAGTTCAAGTTAAGATCATTAGTCGTTCAAGTTAAGATCATTAGTCGTTCAAGTTAAGATCATTAGTAGTTCAAGTTAAGATCATTAGTAGTTCAGTTAAGATCGGTCAGTAGGTTCAAGTTAAGATCATCAGTAGTTTCAAGTTAAGATCATTAGTAGTTCAAGTTAAGATCATTAGTAGTTAAGATCATTAGTAGTTAAGTTAAGATCATCAGTAGTTCAAGTTAAGATCATTAGTAGTTCAAGTTAAGATCATCAGTAGTTCAAGTTAAGATCATTAGTAGTTCAAGTTAAGATCATTAGTAGTTCAAGTTAAGATCATTAGTAAGTTAAGATCATTAGTAGTTTAAGTTAAGATCATTAGTAGTTTAAGTTAAGATCATCAGTAGTTCAAGTTAAGATCATTAGTAGTTCAAGTTAAGATCATCAGTAGTTCAAGTTAAGATCATTAGTAGTTCAAGTTAAGATCATTAGTAGTTCAAGTTAAGATCATCAGTAGTTCAAGTTAAGATCATTAGTAGTTCAAGTTAAGATCATTAGTAGTTCAAGTTAAGATTATTAGTAGTTCAAGTTAAGATCATCAGTAGTTAAAGTTAAGATCATCAGTAGTTCAAGTTAAGATCATCAGTAGTTCAAGTTAAGATCATTAGTAGTTCAAGTTAAGATTATTAGTAGTTCAAGTTAAGATCATCAGTAGTTCAAGTTAAGATCATTAGTAGTTCAAGTTAAGATCATTAGTAGTTCAAGTTAAGATCATCAGTAGTTCAAGTTAAGATCATTAGTAGTTCAAGTTAAGATCATTAGTAGTTCAAGTTAAGATTATTAGTAGTTCAAGTTAAGATCATCAGTAGTTAAAGTTAAGATCATCAGTAGTTTAAGTTAAGATCATTAGTAGTTTAATAAAAAGCCTTAAAAATTCAGATTTATTAGCAAATATCATTTTCAATTTTAAGTTTCCTGCCACATGGAACTTGTTTAAACATCTTTAGAGCTTAAAATGAAGCTAAGTTGCATAAAATACAGTTGAGGGTTAAATCTTCGGGGGGGGGAAATGTCAGATAGACTTGGGATTCTGGTTTTCCAACAATAGAACCACAAAGGTCTATCTGCACAATGAGTTTAGTTTCTACACATAATGCACTGAATTGGCCCAAACAGTGTTAACTTCACTACCTAGTGTGCAGCATGTGATGTGTCAGCATTGGTTGGAGTTGGTTTTTTAGTGTCCACGTTATGAACTGTTGAACTTTCAAATGCGTTTTTCTCAAAACTCGTCAAAGTGCAGATCGACCTGGTTAAACCTCAGGTGACGATATTACTGAAGGATCCTCCTCACTTTCTTCTACAACACCATGAATACATTCCAGTCATCCACATATTTAAACACTCTTCTCTATGACGGTCGGAACAACTACAAACACTTTTGATTTCTGAAGTTGTCCAACAACACACTGAACTAGTTCTGTGAGCACAACACGACCCTCAGCGATCGGTCTGACGGCGGTTTTAACGGCAATCTTCCATTAATTACAGTCCGATAGGCAGCATAAACTGGAGAATGGAGTTGGAGTTAAGAGACGACGTCTAATCTCTATAAACAGATATCTACGTATGAATGCAGATATGTTTTTTAAAAGTTCAAAGCTAAATCATAGTCAGACGAGAGGCGATGGGTTCCGAATGTGTTCCTCCTCCTTGATCTCCACACTGGGCACAGACCACCACCTCTTGTATATAGAAGCACGACACAGATGTTTTCAGAAGAGGTGAGGAGCTGATGGTGAGGGAGGGGCTGGTATGAAGAGGACAGAGGAGGTTAATGGAAGACAATCAGGCAGAGGCACAAATAATGTCACCGGTCACTGGTAGAAGCTGTGACGAGCTTCAGGTTCATGTCAGCCAGCCAAACATTTATGATGCACTGGCTCCCTGTTGCTGCATGAAGGTGAAGTCACTGATGCCTTTATAGTGCCCATACACACACACATGCGCACACACATGCGCACACACACACACCAACGACCTAGCATAGACCATGCCCTCCACTAATTTATTTTAATTTCTTTTCGCCTTTTCTGCCTCATTTTTTAAACGTATCTGTGTCCTTATGTTTTGTAAATGAAAGAACTCTGTTGTTGCATTTGTTTTTGTTAGTATGTGCACATTGTTTCCATGAGTATAAAACAGTATAAAAGAATTGGTGAATAAAAAGAAAAAAGATTTTCTCATCTAACTCTCGGCAAGAAAGTGAAAAGAATTTAAATCTGTTTTAGTCGAGAAGAAATCCACAATCAAAATGGAAAATTGCTGTGTGTGATTCTCGCCCTGCAGGACACACACACAGTAATCTGTCACATCACACACACACACGCACACACACACACACACACACACACACACACACACACACACACACACACACACACAAAAGATTGTCATTTTCTGTCCAATCACAGAGCAGAAAACATAAACAACTGGGGATTCAGGTCACCAGTGAAAACAGAGCAGCTAAGGAGATTCCCCACACTGGAATATTCTAACAGATTCTTCAAAGTGGAGGAAGGCAGTGAGTAAGGATTGGATTTGGGTGCTGTTGGTGTTTGCCGCAGTAAAACCATCTC